>NW_020455431.1:689887-805554 GCF_003342845.1 Nothoprocta perdicaria
GGGAAGGGAAGGGAAGGGAAGGGAAGGGAAGGGAAGGGAAGGGAAGGGAAGGGAAGGGAAGGGAAGGGAAGGGAAGGGAAGGGAAGGGAAGGGAAAGGAAGGGAAGGGAAAGGAAGGGAAGGGAAAGGAAGGGAAGGGAAAGGAAGGGAAGGGAAAGGAAGGGAAGGGAAGCTTTCTTTTGAATATGTTATATATTTTGAAACCTTATCTGGCATTCACTATAAGAGCTCTGGATAGTTGTTATACATGTAATATAGCTGTTATATATGTAACTGTCTTTGCATTGTCTTTGCCACATGTTTGTTCCACCACAATCCACAGGCAGGAGGTTCCACTGCCGAACAACACACTCTGTAGACATGTGAGAGGGCTCACTTAATGAAAGTCCATAATATCTTTAACAAAGACAGTCATCAAAATACCAGCTGGTGATCCCCTGCTTAGCCACTTTTGGGATGAATCAAAAATAAATTATTTCCATTTCCTCTGTTGTAAAAGAGTGTTGTTGAAAACAAACTACTAAATTTTGCTTTTAGGGCTCTCCGAAGACTAAGAAAGATGTAGTGGTTGTCTGAGGACAGAGCACTTTCTATTCTTGGTGGAATTCTTGTGGGTTTAATTGAGCTTTGTAGAAAAAAATGTTATTTTAAAGGAGCAACTATAGCGTGTGGGTGTATTTTTATACAATCAAGTGCTAGGGCAAGGAAGTCTGTTGCAGAGTTAACTTTACACATCATTATTTTCAGTAATCTGTGTAAACAGTAGTTAGGATTTTAAAAATACATGTAAGCATTATTGTTACAAAGGTCACACAGTTGAGCCAGAACACCGGCAGGGGTTCTGTTTGTTAGAAATTACAGCATGGGCAACGCCTGGGAGGTTTTTAACCAGCTAACAGCAATGAGGCTGCAACCAAAGGCTTGGACAGTTCTCCCATATTCCCTTACTCGTAGGCGCATTCCAGATAGGAACCACATGGGCTACAAGCAGTGTGGGGCATTAGAGAGTGATCCTCCTACTCCCACCCCAGCATGAAGCACCCACAGATCGGCACTGCTGTCCCAATGTGCTGGAAGCAAGAGCTGTGCTCTGGAGGACAGTGGGAAGAATAATCATATTTTCTGCCATGATGGGTGGCTCTGAGCTATTTGGGAGAGCTGCAAGCTGGAATTTCAGTCTATCTCCCTTACAGCCACTGACATTGAGACTGTAGCTATGGATTTTATCCACAAACATGGAATAAGCACAAAGACCTTCTAAGCAACAGGGCCTGACTTCTTGCATTTCTCCACCAGATCAGTGACGAAGAATCCAGGAATCAACCTAGATTTTAAGGCTTTGCTCAGACCTAGAGCACCTTCATCCTCTGTCTGAAGTCAAGCAGGAGAGGCACCACCATCAGGCTCTGTTACTTCCAAATCCACAGCTTGCCAGGTGCTCTGCTGCAGTCTTTCTCTCAGCAGCCTAACTATCTTCCCCTTCATAGTTAGTCAAATCCCTACTGCTAGTATGAACTGATCAACAGGAAGTAATTTTATTAAGCTATTGCAGGAAAGACATTATAAATTATACCCTTTACTTTGGTTTAGTAAAACTTTCAATGGGCGTCGCAAGGAACAATGTCAGGCTCCTTACCCAAGAAATTAAATTAATGTTATCCAAGACCTACCAGTCCTGGTTTCCAAAGAGAAAGCTTCCTCAGTGCAGGCAGGCTGTATTTTCCAAGTCACTATCTCACGGCTGGCCTCTGAAGAATGGCTCCCCTTATTTTAAAGATAGAGGAAATAAAAGGACAACGAGACAGCGGTGAGGAAGGGAACGTAGCAGGGAGCTGTGCTCTTGTGTAACGCCTGGCTGCTGGCAGCAGGCTGCAGCTGAACCTGCCCAGGGAGATCAGATCTGCGAGGCCAGGCTCCTTTGTCAGCATAAGCTTTTCATTCACACCTTAGTACAAATCTTGACAGCTGTGGCTTCCTTGTCAGATCAGATGTATCAGGGCTCTGTGTCTGATTTCAAACCAAGTAAGTAAAAAAAGCACACTAAAAAACCATGCCAGCTGCAAAGAGATGAGAATAGTTGTACTGAATGTACGTTCCTAATTACATCCCATTAAGCCTGAAAGCAAGGGTGGGATCTAGGACACAGACCTAAGCAAGTAATCCTGTGCATAAGGAATACAATGAAATATTCATCTCTTATGAAGCTAATACTGGTTACTTATGGCATCTAATACAGTYTCAGTGTTTTCCAAGCACTCAGAGTTTGTTAGCTCTGCAAGAAATTCAAACCCAAAGAGGATTCGCTAAGAGCCTGTGGGGCATGTGCAGATGTGGGCACCCTCTTCTCTGGGCTGCAATGAAGTCCACACTCCAGCCTACTCTGTCCAGCGTAGGTTGGGCTATGGCATCCTCCCTAAGCTGCATTTCTGGCGGTGGAGCTGGTTCTTGTAGCTGTTTTGCAGAGCACCCATTCACCTCTTGGGTGCTCTGTGACACTGCTGACACACTCTGGGAGTGATTATATCCTTAAAAACACATTTCCTCCATGCAAACCTTCCCCCAATGCAAACCCAGCGATTTAGACACTCAGGGCTTACTGAAGGTACAAGCTGCAAGACTCCATCAGCAAGGACGGTGCGTTGATTCCATCTGATGGAGGAAACATTAATCTCCTTGGGGTATGGTTAGATGGGGCAAATTGACTCGCTGTCAGGGACTGAGAGTTTTGCTTAAGTCGACATCACTACAAAGGAAAGGCTCCCATCTCTTTGGCAGGCTTGAGGAGACCAAACTCTTCATAGACTGAAAATTATCTAAGACAAATGACAGCTACCTGTTGTACAAACCATGGGGTATTTTACTGATAGCTCACCAAAAATCCTGTGCATGATAGCAACCAAACATTTCCAAAGGGAAAGTACTGTAGGATCAACTGCATCATATACCAGGATTAGATGGACGCCCAAACAAAACTGTAGCCTGTTCTTCTACAAAACACTGTAATGATTCCTAGTAATATCCAYACACTTAGTATCCATACACTGCACTTGTAAATATGGAAGTTGTAATATTTGGGGCAGCATTGTAAAAATAACTAAAGTGTATTTTCTTTGCTGGGTAACAAATTAGATGAAGCAGAAAGGAAAAGCCATGTGATTCTGTGCTTGAATGACAGAGAGTTAATTGGAAGTTCTTGTTTGAACTCACACATCTAATTTGAGAGTCAAAAAAAGAGGAGTGTCCTGGCCTGTGTGTGCAATCAGATACAGAGCTAGATTTTATTAACATACTTTTTAACTGTATAGAGATGGCTGCAGCCACCTATGTAATTCTCTTTTATATGGGATTCTGAGTGGAAAAAGGAAAAGGAAGGGGAGGAATTAYTACTTGCTGGAAGAACTTGGCCAGCTGGTGAAGAGACGTGCTAAAAAATCTTCAGGAAATGAAAAAAAAAATCTCCCAAATAAGTGAACAATGAAATGAAAATACGACAGCCAGGGCCRATGAAAACTCTTAGTAGCAGAAATAGCTCTCACACTTTCACGCTCAAAAAAACCACGGAGTTTTCCGCCCTGGCTTCCCCTCGCAGTCAGCGCTCATCACCAGAAAGGCCCCGATCGCCTCTGAAGGGAAGGAGCAGCAGCTTGTTAGAGACTGAACCTTCAGTGCGGAATGTGACTCGGAAAGAAGCTCAGATCAAGCACTCTGACAAAAGGATCAAACATTTCCATCCCGCCCAAAGAAGTTTGGAAGTCTTATCAAATGCTTTCTGTCGCTGCCTATAGCCTAGTCTCAGAGTGGCGTTTCCGACACAGTCTGATCTCAGCAATCTCTCACTTGAGAAATACATACAGCCTACATTATCCTATTAATTTCCCTGTGACTCAGTGCAGGATGCGGGCAGAATCTCTAATGATTTCATTGCAGCCATTCCGCCTTGGMCTCTAATCTCAGCAGATCTCAAAGATCAAGGCAAAAAGCTAACTGTAAAGTTTCCAAAGAGAAGCCAAATGCTGAAGAGAGARCCAGGATGACTCAGGACTCCTTCCCCAGGGATGTTTCTGAATCTTTCTCTTAAAGAGAAGCTTGTAGAGGGCACTGGGTAGTAAAAAGCAGTTTCAGATCAAGCAGGTTTCAGATCCAGACATTTATAATCATTAGAAAGACTGCATTGCAGGACAGGGCCTATGAGTTACTGTCACGACCAAGGATTTTGAATTAGGCATTGAACAAACTCCGAACCAAAGACAATCTCTGGGTCAGAAAGGTTGCAGTCCACACTCTGCAGGAAAATGAGCATGATAAAAATTCTGATTCCTCACCATCCATTCTCTTATGCCCCAACAGGTCCACTTTTATCCCCGCTGGAGATTGCTAAATGGCTTCTGTTTTTTGATTGGGAGGGCCTCTGCTTGCAAATAAATGTTTTTGGCAGCTGAATGGCAAAACTGCTTTGGTAGCTCCGGCAGGAGAGCATTTCACAAAAAAATATTAGCATAATTTGGTGCTGTCATTTCTAAAGCATCTCTTTAATGAGGGGAGTTGTTTACCGGCGACTGAGGCAGGCATTGCTATCTCAGAGATCATTTATATTTCACAACGCTGTCAAATCCTGACAAGCAGCAGATTGGAACAGGATGGCTCCTGCTTTTTGATGCAATGTTTGGTGCTCTCCGCTCAAATGTGAGCGGGCTTGCTGTTTGTACCTTGTCAAACGAGGGGAGAGGAGCTCCAGGAGAAGGGGTAGGTGTTTCTGCTCCACATGACGCACTCAATTTACACCCGTTACGCTTGCAGCAGGTTGAAGGGTTTTCTAAAGGAGGGTACGGGCATTACTTTGCAATTCTCATTGGATAAGAACATGCCTGTCCCTACACCGGCCAGCAGTCACTCACTTTATAGAAGCAGGGAAGTTTTGCTGCCAGCGTGCCTTCTTTTCAGTGACCAACGTGTCCAGGGAGAGCAGTTTCCTCCATATCTAACAGAGGCATTATTTCTTGCTGCAAGAGCCCAAAGGCAGACGCTTTATGGAAGCTAAAATCGTTACAAGCTGACTCTATCCCCATTTAAGGCCCCTGAAGTATTTAAGTGACCACTTAAGCACTTGGAAACATGCAAAAGATGGAGCTCCAGTTTCTCAGAGGGTGAAGATCGATGCAGCACTGCTCAAGGCAGTGGAGAGCCACTGCCTGAGACTAGCCATCATCTTGGCTGTACAGGCTGTGTTTGCAGATTTTCTACAAGCTCCTGGGCTCATTTCAAATGCCTCAGTTTGGAACGAAGGTCAGGCCAAAAATGCCTGCCTCCGGGCCATCTCCTGCAGTGATCCTACACAAACCAGGCAGTGGGCTCCCTGCAAAGAAATGATCTGAAAAAAAAGAGTGGGTTTTAAATAAAAACTGAGCTGAAGAGAAGCTAAATTGCAGTTTGCTAGAACGAAATGGCCCAGCTGCAGAAATAGCTGGAGCAACCGCTTTCAAGGTATTAATCRTATCTCTGACCCGATCCGCCCGTCCCATTCTCACCAGGGTGGTTGTGCTGGGCCAGCAGATTTCCCACTGCACCGCGGCGGAGATGCAACCCCACGCATGGAGCCTGCTGCTTTTCAGGACTCGGTGGCACTCGGGCAATGCGAAGGCAGCTGAGGTAATAGGAGAGTGCAGATTTTACAGTATTGTCTGCAGTTCAACAGTTAGCTGGGGCATAAAGGCTCCGCTTTCATTCGGAGCCAGCGCTGGCAGAAGGCCTGTATTATGCCCTTTCATTTAAGACAAAAGCTCTCACACTGCCGTCTCCGGTGTGGAGAAATCTTTTGTACGTGCAGAGACAGTGGGAGAAGGAGCCTTCTGGTGCCTGCGCTCCTTGCRCCGGGAGATTAGAAAGAAAACCTCTTCCTTGTGCACATGGGCCACATGAAAAACTGCAGCAATAGTGGCTTTTTATCACAGTAATTACAGTGCCCATTGTTTTAATGACAGCGTTGTTGGGAAACAGGACCAGGCCGCAGTCCCAAGGAGTTGTTCCAGTGTACACAAATAAACGATATATTATATTGTTGTCAGATTAGGCAGAACACTCAGCYGTACTTATACTACCATTCCCTCCCTCCATCCCCCATCCTTTGTCCATGTGTGTATTAGTTTTATTTAACCAGATTATGCAAACTAGGCAGTCCAGGAGGAGACAAAAGGCCTTTTTCTCTGGAGAACTTCCTTCAGGACTTGCAATGACAGGCTGAGATGTGCAAGGGAGACTGCGTACAGCCACAGTGCCGCCTGCTTAATGTGTTTATTTACAGGGGAATGATACTCTGCTGGTGGAAAATGTGCCAGGAATCACTGATTTCTATTATTTCTTAGAATAACAYCTCCAACAAACTCAGACATATATATGCCTATTTGTGTGTTTGTCTGTAACTAGGCAGAAAAGTACACAAAAGCCTCTACAGCCTGAAAGCACCTCATTTTAAGCAAAGGGAGATTATAAAAGAAATAAAGAAAAAAAAAAACAGGAAAAAAAAAAGAGCCAAATCAGGCTTTAGGGGAACTGAAATCAGCCCTGAAATGTGTTGTAACCAGTAACTACACCTAAAGATCGCCAATAAGATATGGTGACTGGTGACTTAAATGAGAACCTATCTAAGAAATCTCCAAGGGTCACGATCTGGTGGCTGTCTTAGTCACAGAGTGGGAGGCAGAAATTCAGGGAATTCYTCAGGGATCATGGGATTTGGGGCACATGTTACACATCCTACCTCTAGCACAAACTAACCAGCAGCCACATACTCTGAAACAACTGGACTTGCTCCGTTTTGTCAGTAGAGACAGATAGGCATCTGCAGAAGTCTAGGCTCCCTTGGATAGAAAGAATCACCCTCTGGCAGTGTTTTCTGCTCTCCACGGACATTGGAGAGAGCCAGTCTGACAAGCTTAGGCTAGATGTTGGCTTTTAGATAATGAAAACTAAGTGCAAAAAGTCCCATGCAAAGGGGTTTGCATGCAAAGAGGTAATTCTCCCAAGCTTGTCCACAGGCTGAGACAATGCAGAGCACAGCTTTTTTTTCAAGAGAATTTGTGGAGAAGTTTTTGAGCCACTGATCTCGATTCTTAAATGCTCCAGGAAGATTAACGGAGTCCCAGAGGCTGGGGAGATGACATTGTGCCAGTACAGAAAGAGGCCACTGATACCACTCGCATAACTCTCAGTTGGCTCATCGGAAATTGACTGCACGCAAAATCTGATATGGCATAAAATCAGGAAATAATTAACAGATAGTAGCATAATTAATGCAATCAAGATGATTTTATGGAAAACAAGCCTGGTCAGAAAGAAACTTGATGCTGTCTTTTTTAAGAGATGAACAAGTTTGAGAAAGTTRACTCTGTTGACATGAGCTACCATCTCCAGATAGTCTGTGTGCAGTTTTGCATCCACAATGCAAAATTTGTTTTGAAAAATTAAATGGAGATTTAGTAAAAACTAGAAGGCTACCAAGAGGAAGCTCAYGATAACTTAGTCACATTAAGAGATGGCTTGATCTCCTAGTGAGAGTATTTCTATAGTCAGATTCACACAGTGTACCCCAATCCCATAACTTATACAAAYTTAAAGACAGAGTTGTAGGTATGGGACATGTTTGTAACATGGAAGGTAATTATGCACCAGAACAGCTTGTCCATATATGAGATAATTTCTCCATCCTATAGAAAAGTAACACAAAAATTTCAAATTCCATGCAGTTATGTGATTTCACTTTGTGTCTGCTCATGTTACCCAGACCCAAACCCAGTTATCACCCGCTATTCCTCAGGGAGCTGCAGCAACTAGATGCTCTTCTGCAATGCAGGTAGCATCAAGGGAGCACTTGTTTTCCAGAGGTCTCTGAGCCTGGATCCCATCAGGCAGTGCCCATCTTCTGCTCAAACCCAACAGTGCTTGAATGACATGACCTTCATTTACAAATAGTCCCGCTCCTGTGCTTGGATTCACCACTTCTTAACTGCACTTGACCTTTCTCRCAAATGCAAAGGACACTTTAGGATTTGGCTTATTAACCACCATAGCAGCAAGCCCTCAGGTAGTAATGGAGAATAATTGAGGTAATTCCAAGCTCGTAATAATTTGTGTCACTGAGATCAAAACATTTGCCAATATCGGAGAAACTTAGGTCATAGATGGGTTTCTTTTTAAAATTCCCTCACTAAAAATAATGATCACAGAGTGACTTGAATCTACTTCTCTTATGACATTTTCAGACTGAGCAAAGGGTACCAGATTTCTTTTGCCATTTTCAGAGGCTAGTGATGTTGGCAATACAAAGAAGAGCGACAGCTTTCCCATGTACCATTCACAGTTCTTAAAAGCATAGCTCTAAGTCAAGGATTTATTTTTATTCACCCCAGACTAAGCCCTTCAGATAATAATTTTCAAATGGTGAGGAATGGAAAGTCCTCTGTAATTATTAAGTTCTTCCTGTGCCTAGGTACCCTTTCCTCTTTTTAATTTGAAGTAGCTTAACATCAGCTCCAAGCCACCAGATTTTGTTACTGAAGAAGTTTTGTTGCCATATAAAAGTAATCAAAAATTATGTCTTTTTGCAAAATTCTGTTTTAAAAATCACCAGCAGAGCCATTCACCAGCTATAACTTTGAAGGAGATGTCCTGTTGTACATTAATGAACTTTATATGGTACAAATCAAGTTTAGTGACAAAGAAATTAGATTAATGTCAGCCTACTATGTTTTCAGAATGAGGGTACTCTCAACTAGGGTAAACCAGCACACCCAGTTTGTCTTATTAAAGCAAAAGAGCTATATAATATTCCTGAGATGAAAACAGTAGACTGGACTGCTACCTTTTTCTGCTCCCAAAGCATTGGCTCTTTGAATAGAACACAGATGCAAAAGCAAAACACATGGCTTTGTAAAACATGTGAGAATAACTGCAGTGGGAAGCTCCAGAGGCAAATCTCCTCCCATGCWCCCTCCTGAATGCACCAGCTTTACACTGTACCTACCTGATGGAGAGGGGACACCCACTCTCCCTCACAGCAGTCACCATCTGGGCACCAGCCAGGCCAGCTCTTGGCATGGGAACCTGCTCTTCACTCAAGTCATAGAGAGCAAGGTGCCCACTTGGATGTGCAAGTAAGCAGCTGGCTTCAGGGTGGAGATACAAGACTGATGCTTGGCTTTCCCTCACGTGAACCATACATGCAGTCAATGAATGTCGTAATGTGTTTCTTAATAAAACCGGGCGGGCTGCCAAGTGCAGACCCTGGTGTTTCATCTCTGGAGCATCTGTACCAGCTCTCTCTGACACTGGACTTGGCTTGCAGCTCCTACGAGGAAAATACACTTGGTTAACGGGAGGAACGGAAGTCCAATTAGGCAAAACGTGTTGTGGCTGCAGTTGCAGCCAAGAAAGCTCAATTGCTGCCTGAGAATGGCCAGGGCAGGAGGGAAGGAGCCCAGTGCACACACAGCCTTCACTCCCTGGATGGCGGACAAGCCTCATACCRCTCTGCTCACATCCTGCCAGCAACGGGCTAAAAATAAAAGCTGCCCTCAACTGGCATCTTTGCTTGCACGAGACACRAACAGTAAGATATCTTTCCCTGCGTGCACAAGAAAATTGACTTTTTTTTTTCTCCAGAGTTATAACTCATATCTAYATATAAAAATTCCCTCTTTTGCATCCATCTAGATCATTAAGAACTGCAGTGTGAAAAAATGAAAACTATTCTTCAGAGCACCAACTCCAGACACTTGCCAAGGTAGAAGAGWGTTGTTCATGGTGCATCTGATTTTAATTTAACACTACACTTCACCTTCACAGCAAATAATTTCACATACATGCTCTAATTAGTGATGGGAAAACTTCAGCGGGTTTTAAGTCTGGCTTCAGTTTAAAAAAAAAAAAAAAAAAAGGAAAAATCTGGCTATTTTATCTAAACCTCTTGAGGATGAAAACATAGGAAATTGGAAATCTCTCCATAAGAATAAGGTTTTTTGTAAGATTGTTTGCTCCTTTCAGATTTGGTCTGAGATAGAAACCAGAAATTATAGAACTTCCCTGGACATTTCTGAGCCATTATATAGAGACAGCTCTAAAAGAGAGATCTTAAAATGGAACTGAATAGAGATTTAAACTATTCCTTGTTTTCCCCAATTCCTGGACGAGACAAAGCTCTTCTTGACTTTCTCTTATCTATTGGTGCAAAAATTATTTTCTTGACTTCGCACTTTTACCACTCTGGCCACAAAGGTTTCCAGTAGAATGATTCTCCAATCAAAAAAAAATGTTCTTTTGGCAATAAACAGACAAACTACATGGGGAAAAGAATCAGCGTTGCAGAGAATTTCCATTCTCTGTTGTAGGAAAAGAAAAATAAAAAGAAGAGAAAAAGAATCAAACTCTTGTGCAAGGTTCAGTGTTATTCTCTAAGGGGGAGAAGACGAATGGCCAATGGTTTTCCAGCAAATGAAAGTATTTTCAGTCACGTTCAGAAGAAAGTGGGAAGACCGTGCTCCTCACTTCTGCAATGCCCAAATTTCTCTGCAAATCCTGGTTTCTAGTGAGGCAAGGTAGAGCCTTGGCTGTTGAGGAGCATGGCTGGGCAAATGGAAGAGAAGGGGAGCCCCAGGACCTGCTTCTGCTCCTGGCTTTTTGCCGGAGAGGCCGGTTGGGAGAGGACGTGGCCAGGGCATCCGCATCCTGCAGGCAGGGAGCAAAGCTGGCACAAGTTTCCCATCCAGGTAACTGCCAAGCCAAACAGCTTAGCTTCTCTTTTTCCCAAGGTGAGCTTTTTGGAAAGCACTTCCCATTAAAAAAAATAATAATAATCTCTCATTTATTTCATTTTCATGAGCACAGGCAATGGCCGCTCTCCAGCCAGCTGTGCCCACCCCATTACTGTGCTCTGCATCAACAGTCCCTTGATCCCACAGCACTGTGCTTGTCCTCCTCGCCTCCCTCTCCCATTGCCTCCCACCCAGACCCAGGCCTCAGGGAGAAAAAAAACCTCTTTTTACTCTTTTTCACACCTACTGTGGCAAAGTCCTTATTTCTGGCTGGAGCCAGTAGGTGCTGCTATGTTCAAACAATAAATAATAACCATTCCTAACCCCAGGCATTTAAAAATCATGTTTTGGTTCCCAAAATACCTTTTACATTTGAATGCTCTGAGTGTAGCCTAAGTAGGTTTTGCAACGGTTTGCGTCGTTCCAGCTGGTTAAAAACATTTCTCCTGAGCTGGGGGATGCCAATCAATGAAGGTACACTACTAAACTAATACAACTCCTTGCTCCAATCCATAATCTGAAGAGTTATTTCTGTATCCACTTACAGAGAAAAGCCATTTTAAGGAAATATCACGCATAGCAAACACAGGAGCCTTTTCCAGTATTGTAATTTTCACACATGGATGAGTTTGGGTGATTGTTCTTGGGCCGTGACAGCAGAGCAGAGCAGTCAGCAAATGACGGTGTTTTATCCTTTATTGCATTTGTATGTGGGAGGTGTATTCATCCAAACAAACACATCCCCCTTGTGGACTCCATACTCCAGTTCTGCTTCACAGGTTATCTGTATTGATAGCCAAGGCAGCAATAAGGGGGAAGCTTCTTAGAAATAGAAAATGGGTAAAATACAAGGTTCATTCAAACAAGTCAGTAGGAGGCAGTTCAACCTAGCAGGGGTCCTTTAAGTCTGTCCCACTCCTGTTTTTCYCTTTCTTGCCCATTTAGAGGCACTTAGAGCCCCTTGCATTCTTTCCTGTAGCCTCCAGCCACCAGTGCCTCTTCCCACTCTTTCTGGGCCAACCCATAGTGTGCTTTGATGATGACTTGCCAAAGCCTGTTTGGCCGCAACAAAAAGGAGAGTTCCCCTATATTCAAYGTTGGGCTCAATGACCTTGAAGGTCTTTTCCAACCATATTGATTCTATATGCACCATAAATACTTTTTATGRTGGAGGAGTTTTTTATACTCCTTTTATACTTTTTATGGGCAGGAGTTGTGCCACCATGTGTTGGCACAGCACAGACCACTGTGTCTCTGTGCACCGGGGGCATGGCCCATACTGGGTGTCCATGCAGCCCAGCCCAGAGGCTCCCAGAAAGGCACTTTGCTGTGAGGGCCTTAGAAAATGGCCCTTAAGTTGTGCCTTCTACCTCGGAAAGAAAGCAAAGCCAAGGTCTCAGATTTCACCACAAGCCCCAGGTAATTAAATACTTTAACCACATTACTCCAGTTTCTTTGTGGTTGAATTTCTTTTCCTCCCAGGGAAGAGAGACCAAAAGTGCTTAAAAAATGACAGCTGCTTTGCTTTCCCCTTGAAACAGTGTCACTTCATCAAGTGACTGGCCCAAGTTGGAGTTGATTGTCCTGTCAGTCAGGCTCAGATCACCCACCAGCTCCTAAGCCATTAAAAAGTGAGTCRCTCTCTACCTAGAATAGAATACCTATATTATTTAGTAAAATCGAAGCAACTGAGATGTTTGGGCCATTCCCAAGTTGTTCTCTTCCTGTCAGTCCTTGAAAAAGTCTTTCCTCCCTTTACTGACTATCTCAAGGAGATCTGGGCACAGATTTCTCTATTTAGCTGCTGGGATGGACTGCCCTCAGAAAAGACTATCTCCATGACTAATGGCTAAGGAAGATACTTAGGATGTGCAAGTCTCGAATTCTGCTCTCTGTTAAAAATCCCACAGTGCCTGGGCCACCAGCTTTTGACTTATTTTGAGTACCAAACAAGGTACCCCATGCCTAAGTCACTAGTATATTCACAGTGTCACTACTTACTAATGTGATGAATCGTTCTAGTCCAAAAACAGAACTCAAAAAATGAAAACACTACCACCAACAAAAAAATCCAAATAGATCTAACATAAGTGGAATTATTGCACTCTCCTTCACCTTTCAGGAGAAATCACCTGACAAGATGACAGAGTCCAGTGAGTCCTGGCTACTCTTCAGCAGCCACCAGGATGAAGACCAGTTGTGCACAGCTATCTGAGGAGCCCCTCTGAGACCAGGAACCAATTCCACAGAAGAACTAAGCCATCAGTCTAATTAAGCTGCTCCAGGCCAGCAGCAACAAGTAATACTAACGAGAGCAGATGTATACAGCAAACAGTGACATGCTTTGGGTTTAATCTACTTAAACCTAGATATGTATTAATTCCTAARTAAATACCTTAGTGGCTGGTAAAACGAGAAACAGATGAGAAAGGAAGAAGTTTGCTTGTGACCCTTGAGACATGGGCATAATGTCTCGCTTGGCATCATTAWTCTTTTGGTCGGAGGAATACAGCCTCAGCATGTTTAATGCGAGAGAGAACTGCTCACAACAAAGTTTCCTCTCCACTGTGCCCTCTGCAAACAATAATTTCCACATTTTTCTCCCTTCCCTCTAATTAGGTTCCCTTTGGCTTGACACACTCTGAAAGCATTGCCAGATGAAGAGATTTATCCATCTCCTCTCTTGAATAAAAACATGAGCTAATTGAGTAGAAGGTATTTAAGCATAGTGAACTGTATAAGGTATCACATGCCTCAGGATAACTGATTCTTAAAGAACAGCACCTTAAATAAATCCTTTCAAAATGCTCTCTCAGGCTGATGGATAAATAATTAACTGCTCCCCAGTGTGTCAATAAAAATCAATCCTTTGACATAAGGTTAAATGAACGGAAATTTTGTCCATAATTTCAGTGGGGCTAGTATTTCACTGTACATAACACAGGTCTAGAAATGATCTAAACTTAACCATTTAATTTAGGGGGAGAAAGGCCCCATCTCAGTCTGACAAAATTTTGATGTCACCATGTAACTGAAAAGAGTGTTAAGTGAAAACTTTGATTTCTTCCTTCCCTTGCATCCAATAAGAAGCAACTCTTTATACTTATTGAATGCATCAAAGTGCTCACTACAAATAATGCATGCTATGAATTTAGCTCTTTCTAGGGCTAGTGAATCACTGACAAATTGCTCCTGATTCATGGAAATGTCACTCTAAACAGACTCTGAGCAGTGACTAGTAAGTATCACAGTGTTTTCTCATCAATTGGCTGGTTGCAAGCTCTGTCCCTAGGTATTCAGCAATCAAACCTTTTGCTTGGTGGCTTCAGTGACTAAGCTTATCTTCACAGATCGGATGATGGACATATTAAAACAAGGCCTTATCAAATGATAAATGAAAATTTGCACCATACAGACAAAACCTGTGGGGTGTTGAGGGCACACAAATATCACGACATATATCCAAAGTTGGCTGCACAGAGAATAACCACGTTATATCTCCCACATGATCAAACGGAAAAAGTGTTTTCAATCAAAAMCAAAAATATTATTGTGGCATTTCARTGTTTTTACTTCATGATTCACCTCATACGGAAACCTCACCTGTTGAACTCCAGCTAGGGAATTCTGATAGGGTCCAACCAGATCCAAAAGTCTCATCAGGACTCCAGATAAAAGGACACAAGCTGTCTTCATCTATAGAATCACTTGTTTAAAAGTCTCACCATCTTTTAAAAGATACAAATAAATAAATAAATAAGGAACTTGACAGTATCACAGGTAGCTAATGTCATAACATAAAGAAAAAAATAAAGGAGGCAATATTTGTAGTTAATTTCATTAAACCATTTCCTATCTACTGGGCTGATGCACGAGGTGTCTAAGACACAAGCAAGCCTGGCTGTCTATTTATTGGTATATTTGCATAATAGCTGCAATATGATGAGTTAAGACCAGCCATTTACTGGGTCACCAAAAGTTTGCGACAAGCCAGAGCTTATCCTGAGCCTATTCCATTCTCTTGCACTTGCACTGTCCTAACTTGCCATGGAGAACTGTTTTTCCTGAGTAATGCTAAAGGGTGATTTTCATGAAGATACTAATGGAAACAAAACTTTTTTTTTTTCCTTTTACCTTTTTGGTGAACTCGATTTTTTTTTTCCTCAGATTTCAGAAACATTGGTATAGTCGCAGTGCAATGTCAAGTGGAATACCTGGAATCGTTCCAAGTGAGAGTAATCATCTATATGCCCCCAAGTCTGAGCTCAGAAAGGAATTGAACATGACAAACGGGAATTCCTGTTGAAAGTTACATATAAAGAACTGATTAGCAAATAACAATCTTTGTGATTGCGTGCTTGCGCTCTTTGCAGACCAAAAACTCTATACTCACCACTCTGGCACATTAACAAATAATATGATTCGCACTGCTTTCTGGTTCTGTTCAGCAGAACTGGAAAAAAGAAAGGATCAACAGGAAAGCAGAAAAACAACTGACGGCAAAAACAATCACCTTCCCTAGGATAATTCCCATAAAAATACCACCTCCTCTCTAAATATTAAGGTAAACTACCTTGTTATTCCTAATGCAACCAATGACTGTTTTTTTCCTCTCCTATTCAAAATTGTTTTTTTTTTTTTTTTTTTAATATAGGTTATTAGGAACAAAAAACGTCACCAAAGGTACTTCCAGACTCATTCTTTTTCCTTTTCACCCCTGCTTGCTGGCCAGCTGTGCTGTTCTATGGTCAAACCCCACTCAAATTGCCCATGAAAGTCACCGTCTTTAAGCAGACTCCCCCTGACATAACACAACAAAATTACCACCACATAAAGACAGGTGCATACACTTTGTCTCCCAAATAAATCCAGCCTGTAGGATGACTCATATAAATAGAGTGAATGATTTTGTTCTTGTAAGGACTTGATAGGGGTCAGCAATTTGCTGAATACTAGCAGAATTTCTCAGTGCAGAACGGGTAAACTAGGAGGGMTTAAGGCAGAGTGTTAGATTACCCAGGCGTGATGGCTTAATGCAAGTGGGAGGAAGGCATAACACAAGGAATCATTACTCAGACCTGTGCATTTATGAAATCATTACTGTGTCGAAGTAGTTCATTTGTCTGCCTTTTTAACTACCAATCTTTAGTTTGAGGAAGTCCAACAGCATCCACTAGTAGGAGCTCTGGGGTGAATCCAGATCCTCACCAACAACTTGCATCTCGAGTTGAGAGAGGCAGGAGTGAACCACTTTTTCTGTAGGAATATGATCTCTGACCCTTAGCTTCACTTCCTGAATCTTCAGGGACATCTTTCCTCCAAAGCACAGCACAACTTGGAGCAGCTCCAAGTAGCTGCGAGGGGAAAAACAATCCTCCAACTGATTCTTGCACACTCCACCTTCATCATGAGCCGTTATCATGAGGACATGAAGAGGAAAAGCCAAGCCCAGGCCGAACAAAAACAATCCTTGGCAATATAAACCATTTTGGAACAATTTTAGAAAACACTGCCAACAGAAACATAAATCTTTCTCCTCTGTTTTTGTCCACCACTAGATYCTCCATTGGAGCTTTAGATTTGAACCATCTCTCTTGGAGGATTTAGGCCATTCTTTCCAGGTGAYCTTATTTCAGGCTAATCTCTAGCCAGCCAACTGTTTCAACTGAGGTAAGTTTAGAAATGAATTTGCTGCTAGCAGAGATAAAACACCCCTGGAAAGGCTCTGTCCAAATCAGCAGAATGGCTGTGTTAGAGCAAGATCAGGGTCAAGCACTAAGTAATTCTGCATAAGTCACACGAAGAACCAGATCACCACCAGAGATAGAATTTTCTGCTTACGCCTGACCTCTAATAGGTTTAATTTTATCCCCAGCTTTTCAATAATTCAGTTTTCCAAAAACCATTAGACCCAAGATGACAAGTCGGAGATCACAAGTCAGCTATTATAGTGAAAGCACTCGGGCTGATTGTAGGAACTTAGAGCAGCCCTGATATTCTTTTGAAAGTTTTAATGATTTTGCTTCAAACTTGTTGTTCTTTTTTCATGTTTGGCCAACATTTCTAGATTTTTTTAAAAGTATCAAAATTCATAGCTTGGATTCATAAGAGTCATAACTGGGATTACTCAGAATAGAAACCTCAAATTCAGAAGTTACACTCATCTTACCAGGGAACAGATTCTACCAGGGAACTGACACACCTAATAAAAATAGCTCAAGTTGCAAACTTTGAATATGAAATGCTCCCAGGAAATTGCTCTCCAAGATGCTGCCAATGAAGAATAACTTCCAGAAGTGGTTCAGCAAACAGCTCAAGGAAATTACAATCTCTTTTTCATGGACAATTCACAGACGGAAGATGTGCTATGTTGAATGATATTCATTACAGACCATTCTTCCCCCTATATTTATCCCTGTAAAAACATTCAGAGCTCTCAGGTGGATCCTCTAACATTTACAATACCTGTAAAGTACAGTGTCTGGAGGCTAGGCAATTTTATGCAGAATTTTTGCACAAAGTAATAAGAAAATATGATAAATGTCTAATGTAAGAAATGGTGAAAGATGAAGAATATCTTTTCTTTTTTTTACATAGTGTAGCAATTATTGCACCAAAGGCAGTAATCAGAACTTAGATAATATAATGCCATTCTGAAGAACTATATTTTTTAAACAATAGTTTTTGTAGGGAAGGGTGTTTTTTTGTTTGTTTGTTTGTTTGTTTGTTTTTTGTATGAGAAAACCAACATAAGCTGGTCTCTGGGGTATTTTCTGTGTGCCTTCACCCACTGATAATTCGTCTTTAGCATAGTGTCTACCAGAGGATCAAGCTAAGTTTATATAGCATGTCCTTTACAACAAAGTTAGCATAAGCTGTTTCACAGAAAGCACCTCAATTCCCAGGAGCTGGATTCACTTAGTTGGGCCATGAGATCAATACAGGATCCCTGCACAGCCTCCCTCTTGTGTGACCTGCACTGGCCTCACAAAATGCTAATGGGACACCAGAGAGGAAGGAGAATCAAAGAATTGCAGGAGGTGCTGTTTCCTTAGGTAGCACAGCATCGTCCCTGCTGCATGCTCCCGTCAGGCCAAAGCAATCCCTTTTGCAAAATAAAATAAGAGATTAGTTGAAAGAATTACTACTGCTACTACTACTATTTTCTGGCTATCCTGTGATAATTTGGTTTGTTTACGCTTTCTCTCTTTTGGGAACACTAGCACTGAAGGATGCTATTCTGGAGGTATATTTATACCAAAAGGAGACARACATCGTGTCCCCTTTTCCTGCCTCTGGTTATTGCCTTCCTGCTAAATCCCCTCAGGATGCAAACAGAAGTTTCAGGATTACTGCAGCAAGGCCGGCCTTGGCTTAAGCGTTCAGCTCTGTTTGCTCTCTGAGTCACAGTCTGTCCTGGGCATGATGGAGCTGCTGAGGCCTCTCCCTGCTCCTGCCACAACCTGCCTCCACGGAGCATGCAGCACATGAGCTTCTGCACCACAAACAAGAACTCTGTACCCTGGTGACATTTGCCAGGCACTGGTGACGGCGGTGCTGCTTTCCTGGGTCATTATCAATTCCAGTACACGGCTCATAAATTCTCCCCGCCCATTTCATACCCTCTGAGATGGCCTAAACATCCTCATATTCACCAGAGAGAGGTTGGCAGTTTCACAGAATGATTCCTCACAGCAAAAGGAAGAGATCAAGACAAAAAAAGTCTAATATTCTAGGAGGAAAGTAGAATACAACTGTTGATGCTACAAAACCAAGAGAAGTTTGGCTGATATAGCAAATTCTAAATCAGGTTTAACCTGACCAGAGTATGCCCATGCTGACAAGCAGAGATACCACTATAGTTGCTCTGATGTCCCTGTTTTTAAAAAGCTCAGATGTCCCTGTTACAGAACCTCTTTAGCATACAGCCTGCCAGTAACAGGTCAACTGTACTCTTATCTTAAAAAACAAAATATTTTTTTAAAATAAGATTATTAAAATGCAGATGGAGTGCCATTACAATATTTTGGAAAAAGGGTAATTGTAGAAGGGAAGAAATATGCAGGAGGAAACTCTCAGAAGTAAAGAGTAGGAAAGAAACAACATCAAGGACCAAGGGAAAAAAAACAGACTCAAAGGCCATCCTCCATAGAAGGGTCTCATGTCTTCTTCTAGTTCTATACAAGAACTGAGGCATTGCCTCTCATGATGGCCAAAACCATCTGTTGTTTCCATTAATTGTCTCTGCCACTGTGTATCTGCTCTCCCATATCTCAAAATTAGGAGCTTGGGCTCCATGTTAGTATAGCTCTTAAAACAATGAGAAACTGCTCTTGAGTGCCTGTTATCTGAGGCAAAGGCAGAACAAGTGAGGACAGTCACACTGATCTGGAAGCAAATGAACCCACACTTCCTCATTGCTCTCTCTACAGGCATGAGCCTCCCTTTCCCAGGAACATCTGAAATTTGGCAGCTCAGTTTTGCTGTGCTTGTTATTGGGACTTATTGCCCTGGCAGGGATCCTGAACCAGCACACCACATGCAGTGGGACATTCTCTGCATCTTGTTCAGAGCCTCAGGGAGCCAGGTTTCCACAAAAGAAATTGGGTCTGGAAATTCCTTACTCTCCAGTAGAGTGAATGCATGAATATTTCTGTTCCTGACCTGATTTTCCATAAGTTCCAGGGGGTATTTCAGTTCTTTAATTCTTTTGATTAATAGAGTAAAGAATGCTCTGCTTTGCTGTTTCTTTTCCAACTTCCCTGGCTAGGTGGTTCTCAATGTTCTGAGTGCTTCCCAGGTCACTCCCCAGTAACCCTTTCAGGAAGTTTCCCAGTTATGATTTTAATCCATTTTAAATAACTAGTTACTCCCAGCTGGTTTCTCTATCACTCCTTTCTGAGGTCAGCCCACCAGAACTGAGAGTAGGTGGAAAGCACTTTATTCAGCTCTCAGATGGTATTCCAAGGGAAAAAAAATAAAAAAGGAAGATCATCAGTCACAGACAGTGATGCTCATGCATTGGATCCTCTCAGTTCCTGACTAATCTAAAGACCTCACTTGCCTTTCCTCAGGAGTTGTGTCAAAATTGCTAGGGAGAAGGAGGTATGTAAGAGGGATAAACCTTATGCTCTGTGGCTGTGTCCCATGTGTCTGCTGGTGGGATGCCTCCAATACCTGCTCACATAGTTCTGCAGGTAGCATGGGATGAGGCATCCATTTCTACCCTCAGAGGCAAATTCCTGCCTTTCATGGCCCAAAGACATAATGGCAAGGCCTGTGGCAGACTGGGATCATCTCCAGCCTGTGTTTCTCTGCTCCACTCCAACAGACAAAACAAAGTCCAAGTCTATCTCCAGAGCCTACCTGCAGCTCTCACCTGAGTAACAGTTCAGCTTGGATGCTAGGTGAACACTGGCCCCGATCCATGTGCAGACTGATGCAGACATATCCAGGATATCTTCTGACTCCAGACTACCTGAAGACGGGTACCCACCAAGGACGATGGGAGATGATAAGCCACCTTTTGTGTCTACACTGCCTCTCCCCCAGATTAGGAGTAAATTATTGCTGTTCATAGGGACAAATTTTGCTCTGATTGGGCAATGACTTGAAAAGACAAACTGAGGAATGTTTCAGGGAGTTTTGCTTCTTTTGCAACTGGCAGCTGACATTCAAATTCCCTCCATGCAGCAAAGCAGCAGTCATTATTCTCAGACCTATTTCCCATGGAAATGCAGGCTGAGTAATGATTATGTAGCAGGAAGGGTTTTCTCCCTCATTTGCCTGTCCATAAGAAGCATGACAACATTCGGTCAGCATGCATCACATACCTGTCATTCACAAATTCTTCCAGAAAGAAGGAAAGAGGTACTTTTCAAGTTATATCACTGCTGGTTGTCAAAAACATCTACTTCAGTGCATTTCATTCTGAAAAACAAAAAAGAAATTACTGAGCTGATGGGTCAGTCTATCCTAGCAATGCAACCTTGGGTATCAGTAATGTGATATGTGGTATCAGTCTCCCCAGACTCTTTTCTCTTTTTTTTTTTTTTCCCCTCACCTTAATGAATAACCTGCTCTTAGCAATCAATCTCAAAATACCAGTCAAGTGTGAGGGAGTACACTGCCAATCCAACAAAGAAATAAAAGCTCCTCTGTCAGATCTGTGGGTATCAAAAAAATCAATGATTATAGGAAGCTGCTTCTTATAATCTGAACCTAAATACCAATTTCTTCAGGTCAGAAGCCAACAAGAAAGAAAATTCACTATGTATGGAAAAGTGATTTTTTGCAATGGTTTACACCTTCTTGTGAAATCCATACCTACCGATTAAAATATTAAGTGATAGTTGGTAATCTATCAATAAAAAATGATTTAGCCATAGCCTTTTACTCTTCTGTTACAGGGCGCACACACTGAGGTGTAAACCATTTGACCTTTTATTCATGTGATAATAGCTCTTCTGAGAGAGTGAAATCCCTTGGAAGGGATCTCTGACAGTCATCTGGTCCATCATCCTGCTCTGAGACAGGATCCGCTCAACCTACACCATTCCTGCAGATCGTACTTAAGGATTCCCAATGGCAGACTCCCCTGCCTCCCCAAGCAATTTTGATTTTATTGGCAACATTCTGAGCCAAAGCATTAGCTGCCTTTTCCTACTAAAGAACTCCTATACACCAACTAAGGCAGCCAGAATGCCCTCTGCCAGCTCGGCACACTTCCCAGTGGGTTATGCAGGTTCTCTGTAGCTGATATGTCAGAAATTCTCACTAAATGACTAAGAAAAAGTTTGATTAAAAAACTATTTATGAAGAAAAGAGCTGTTTAGACCAGTACAGAGCTATCCATCTCCTGTTCAGCAGTGTATTTAGACATTAGTCTTTAAATTAAACATCTCTGTATGCTTGCTGCTAGATGAACACTAGAGTGCTAAACTGAGACTAAATATYCATGTTTCTCTTCCTTAACCAGCTGAAGCCACAATAGTTAAAGGATTTGGACAGAAAAGGAAATCTTAAATAGGCTGGCAATCAGTAATGGTGGAGTTAATCCCAGTGCTTGATTTCTGTGCTAGGTGAATATTGGGGCATCCTTGGCATCACACTGAGAAATCTAAGATAGAGATCACATTCCCAAGAAGCATCCGAAAGGTCCCTTCCTAGGACTGCTATTTCTGGAAGCAATTCTGAGAGGAAGTTAGGGGGATGTCTAATCTCTTACATCTCTATGAGGGTAAGTGCATTACCACAAATGAGTCCAATGTCATCTTTGCGGCAATCCAAAAAGATGGGGCTTTAACATGAGTAGTTTGGCTGCCTGTTCCAAGTCAGAGTCTGACCATATGTCAACTCTCCTTTTCCTTCTACTTCCTGGTCTCTATTTTGCAAGGAGGAACATCACCATGTGCAATGCACTGTTTTAAATAACAGAATCATGGTAAACTTCATCTCCAACACCACAAAGCTGGAAAACTTCACAAAAGAGTCAGAAAACTTCCCAAAATGGTGTGCTCAACTTTGACAAAAGTGAAGGGTGAGAGATTGTGGGAGCTGTAGCCAATTTGCGGCAATAAAAATTATGCCTGACTTCTTTTTGTCAGACATCACACAATGATTTTAAGTTCTTGTGAAACTGGTCATGTAGTCTGGGTCAGCGCAAACTTGATTGTTCTGGTTCCATGAGTATATCCAATACATCTTCACAGGAGAGTAACAGAAGGAAAATGCAATTGTAACAGTGCCACACAATTGAACTTTACTTTTGCAGAAGAAATGAATTCTCTGGCTGCTATCTGGCTAAGCAGAACCTGAAAGCAGTTGGGTCTTGGGGTCTTCATGCTAGCTCCAGGCAGATGGCATTCARAGAGCTGAAATCTGCAAATGCAAATGGGATTAATTCCATAAAAGTTGCAGACCATTTGCTAATTTGTGCACTGTTCCAGTCAGCTAAATTTGTCTCAATAATTAATGCTTTTACACCAGCAAGCAGCCTTCCTTATGAACTATCCTTGACAATTGTCACTAGCCATTTCCCATATCCTTAAGTAACCACATATAAATAAATCAGTGTGTTCAGAGACTAGGATGTTGTGGTCCAAGCCACACTGTAATTAATGAATGATRTTTTCAATGAATTACTTCTCTCGTCCAATATTGATTTAGGATGATTACTGACCAGGGGATGTCTTTAAGCATTTAACTTCTTGCAGAGAACAGCTTTTGCTTTTAGATTGATGTTCAGATGCTGTATGGGCCCATGATGTGAAAAATTCAAGGTCACTTGTTATGCCTGAGACAAAGCATGTTTTTTCTTACTGCAAGATAYATATATACACACCACACACTACTGTACATCCACACTGTATGTTCCCAGAAGATGCCTACCTATAACACAGATGGTAAATTAGCCTGAACAGGAATGCTACTATACAGTTGAATTATGATAGTTACCTGTATCCTACATTCCCTGTGAAGGATCAAGTAGTACCTACAGTCTCTTTGTCCCAACCAATACCATAAGCACCAAAGCCATGCCTTTACTTTTCACCATACTCTGGCCTTCCCAGTTAATGCCTGTCCAAATCAATCTATCATAGCAAATCATCTCAGCCCAATGCAACACCAACAGTGGAAATAGTTTACCAAGAACCCTTCAGTCAGCTGGAGCTTAAGCAATGCTTTAGCTGGATCCCATCCAGTCCTCCCAACTGGGAACTTAAAATAACTCAAAAAGAGAGCTACTGAAAGAAGCGAAGATCTACTTTTCACCCAAATGTAGTTACTGGCTGAAAATTCCTTAGATAAGACTGGTGTGGTTGTCAATAGTGACTGCTCTCATTAAAGGCAAAACAATTTTCATTATCGTTGTTTTGCTTCACACAACAGCAGCTTTCAGAAGCAGTCACCTTTGTAGCCTGTGCCCATTGCTGTATAAGAAGCCTCTCCTCTGAAAATGATGTCTGCTTGGGTAACGCAAACAAATGTTTTTGCTGTAATTTTAGAGGACATCTGTAATTCCGTCAGGGGCAATGCAAATGAACATTTTCATTTGGTGTGCACTGGTCTCTCCTCTTTCCAAGTAACATTTTCCTGCCTGTGGTGAAATGAGATTTCACTTGCCAAGTCTGAAACTCCAGGCTGGCTCAAAATCACATCATCTCTTCTTTCAGCATGTGCATCGTGACCTCTTGTCGTGACCCAGGTGGGATGGATAATTTGTAGTGAAATGCCACATGTGCATTGCCTGTACATTTTTGGGGTACAGCTTCTGGAACTAGGACTCAATAATTACATGAAAGCTGTACAGGACAGAATTTCACTCCCATCTTCCACTGCTTTGTCTCTCTGCAGTGTAAAAGGTTTAAAAGAAAGAAAGGTTTTGTCTCTGAAGAAGGTGGAAATGACTGATTCCCCACGGAGAACAAATCTGAGGGAAAAAAAAAAAGACTAGACTACTGCTATTCTCAATACAGCAGACTCAAAGCAGAAAAATGGCTATATGTGTGTGTGTAAGAAAGGAGGTTCAGTGTGTAGGTGCTAGAGAATGCAGCATCTCACTTCCAGAGCAAAATCAGCTTATGTTGGAAGCACGGTGTGACCACATCCCTCACTGAGGGCTAGTTCATTCGCTTGCCATGAAGAAATTACCATGACTTTAAAGCTGACATGATGGTTTGTGCAGCAAAATGCTGTTCTTAGAGAATGTACCAGTCAGCATTTGTTGGCTCAAGAACAAGTGGAAACCCTTTGCTTCATGTCCAAGAGCACTGAGCTTGCACTGTGAGATCTCCACCACCTTCAGTACATGAAAGTTCACAGCCTTCATTTACGATGCTCAGGGATGGCCTTAAAATGATCTAACCTGCAGAGCTGCCATGAGCTGCCTTCCCCTCCACCTTCCCCTGCACATTTCTGCCCCTGCCTTGCACTCAGATGTTGAGCTTGCTCATGGACCTGAACCATCTGAAAACCAAACATATGATTGTTTTGGTCAGGTTACTTAGGGGTGGGAATACCTAGTTGTAGGGTGGATAAATATAAAGGGATGGGATGAGATTAGTCTTTCAACACCTGTGAAGACTTACTTTGACTTTAACCAGGCAGAGAAGATTTCACCCATGGTAGATCCCCAGTTCCATGTGTCATCTTCAGATGCTGTACTTGGCACCACGGGAGCTTAGAGGCCTCCAAGTAATTGCAACCAATTTCACAAGAGTTCTTCTCCAGAAGCATTCAGGCTGGGCTGGACTCCTGCCTGCAGGTCCCAGTTTGGCCCCATTCGTCAAATGCACGTTGTATCACAAGCTACTAGAAACAATAAAATGGGAAAGTTATGACTGGTATTCCACAGTCAGAAAATGCAAGAGGTAAGATTTCAGTTGTGAAGTTAGCTTAGCTGAATTGACTTCAGAAATTATTTTCCACACCTGTCCCTTCAATTAATCTTTGTAGCAGCATCATAATGATTGCCCCACCAAATGTGATCCAGAAGAGCTGCTAGGTCAGTATAGCAATGCGGGAGATGTTTTCCATCATTCCTTTCCTTTTTCATTCTGAGTGAGTTCAAGCACATTGAGTTAGCAATCAAAAGGGCTTGTGCTTCTCTCTTTGTCATGGGAAGACTATTCCCATAATCATCTTGAAGAAAGRTTGATGCCACTGCTCTCACTGAGAGATGACAAGCTCACACGCTCTGATTGAATTCAGGTTTCATCTGTGCAACTGCACATTTACCAACCAGACCCAGCAGTTTCCTTTGGAGATCTTAGACCAAGACAGATGAAGGTCTGAATCCTCATCAAACCAAAGAGTTAAATATATCTATATGAAACAGCCTGCCTCCCTTGAGGGCACAGATTACGGTTCCTTATCTCTCAGATCCACTCAGTGATTACACTGTCCTTTAYAGGCAGTAAAGTTATCAGCTGTGATATAAAACCTCAGAGCAAGACATTTCGCATTTTTGCTCCTATTTGTTATTTAAGACACTGGTCTCCTCCTGCTACATCAACCACACATAACAAATCATTTTAAAGGATGCTTTAATATCTATTCCACTAATCTGCATGGGCATCCTCTCTGACACTATATTAAAGCCAATAAACACATGCCTATAACCAAGAATTGCTGTAACAGCACTTGGCTTTTTGACTGGGGTATCAATTCTGCSTTTGTGTGCAAGGAAAGGGGTATTTGTTTAGTTGTGTTTCCTTCTCCTCAGCTCCACAGCTCACGCTGTTCCCAGTCATGCTCCACAGAGACCAGGGGATGTCGACTTTGCTTCTAATGGTCTAAGAGCTGAACCTTGTCGGGATCAGCCAAGGATTTCATCAGCACGAGGTCAGCACGGATACCTCCCTTCCTGTGGGAAATGATGCCGTGAAGCAACTCCCTGGCCTGTTGCTTTGTTGTACAGAAAGCTCTTTCGGGAAACGGCAGATGCCGTTTTGGGGCCATCAGAGATCAAATCACAGCCGCCTGAGCACAACACAGAGAGCAACACACGCCCCTGAAGCACAGGACGTGCAAAGTCGTGGCGAGGAGCACCTCTTCAGGAGGTGCMCATGCACAGAAATCACCACGTGTGCACCAGGGTTCCTGTCCACGCAGCCACGCTGAACAGGCAGGCAAGCACGTTAGATGCAGCTTGAACCCATACAGCATCCTGTGCTTGTGCTCTGACCCCTTTTTCCCTGCTCCTCTGTGGTTTCTTTGGATGTTATTAGTGCTCAGCCATGCAAGAACAAAGCAAGCCCTTTCAGCAGAAACACCGGAGCAGTGGGTGTTTTACCACAAGTTATTTACTCCGGGGTTCCTGCCTCCCCCAAAATCCCACCTGTCATAGGCAGGATCTCAAAAGGAACAAAGTTTTTTTCAGGTCTCCCAGGTGTTATGTTAAACCAAATAAAAACTGCCTGCGAAAAATTACACTTTCTGACTTGACAGAGCTGTTTCCTAAGCTTCATTTTTATTTTATTTATACTGACTTCCACCAACAATAACACTATGTGGAAAACATGACGGGCTCTTGCTTCTGAGTTTAATAACAATCACATTATAGCAGCACATAAGCCCAGCATCAGGACCTGGCATACCTTCTGCATGGCATCTGTTCAGCTCACGGTCTCTAGTAAACGTTTACCTAGCTCTGCAATGGGAGAGCAGACACCTTTCTGCTTCAACTCATCAGTATAAACAGTATTTTCATAATGGCAGACTTCCTAATTGATGGCAGGAGAAAGAAATATCGCAGTGCAGTTTTCTGAGCTGAGATTGATTTGTGAAGTTGGTATTTCAGGGATTAGGGGGGAAAAAAAAAAGTAAAAAAGCTTCRTTTAGTGGCCAGGAAGATCTATTTTGGATATTTTTCAGCAGCAAACAGGACAGCCAAGAACGCCATTTTCAAAGAATCACTTCAGAGAACAGAACTAGACTTTAATAAATCCTCAAATTATTTAAAAAGTCACATGCCATTAGACTTGGAATATAGTCCTTCCTAAGAAAAGCAAAATGAATAAACATAAGAGATAATGAAGGAAGAATTCAAAGCAAAAGATGTTAAAAGCAGTTCCAAGTTACAGGTGGCTGTAGTAGCAGATCTTTTCACAAGTCTAAAAGACCAGATTCCAGAAAGACATGCAGGATGAGACAAACATTAACAATGATGAATAGGACAAGGAATTCATGAGGAAGGGATTTCTAGAAGATGGAGTTATCCTGACTTCTATCTGTCCCCTTTAGATGGGAGCTAATGTATAGGCAATTACTTAGCTTAGACAATCTGAGCCTGTCAAACTACTTACAACTGGATAGTTTTGGAGGTCACATCCTAATCTATGATTTATTTAAAAGAGAAGCTTTCATTTATACATTTGCTCAAATCATGTAATGATCCAAATTGCTACTTTTAACAGATTACTTTTTTTACATATGCTATTTTACAAACCTATTTAAAATTGGAAAATATTTTTATTTAATATTTAAATATCTGAAATAATTAAAACATTTAAAAATATGTTGAAATCAGTCCTTTTACTAATCTTGGAGAAAAAATGTTATGCTCATACATTGCACTAAAATTACTGAGTAGTTTAGAAATGTCAATCTTTATATCCTAGAGGATGATAAAATGGAGATAATATTTATCTACTGATGACCCCATAATAGTTCCTACCTAATAAAAGTGCAAAATCTTTGTCACATACGCATTAAAAATAATAGCTGCCTTACATACGTGTCACTGGTAATAGACTTGCTTTTCTTGGAGTTTCTTTTTCACAGCCCCTTCAAAGTARATCCCAGATGCCCTGGTGTTAATGAGTCACACAGGAAACAACACATCTCTCGGATGCATCATCTCTTTTTTGTCTTTGTGATGTCCTGGGCTTGGCAGCATTACTGAATTTTCCTGGGTCTGATAGGCCAGCTCCTCACCAAGCAGCTCCTGGAGTTGCTTCCTTCTTGGAGCCACCTATCCCAAAATATATTTCGCATGCGCACACTTTGAGCCATCACATTAGGCAAGGACTCTGACAGGAGGTCCTGTCATTCGGGAATGACTGACTTTCAGGCAATCATGATGATAGATGACTTGACAACCCTGTGTTTCTCAGTCTACATTTCACAGGGAATTTGAAGTAAAGACAGCTCAAATGTGCACCAATATACATATTGGGTGGACACGGACAGCAGTGTGCAGTCAGGAAAACTCCAACATGACCCAAAAGACACTTGGAGTCTACCAAAAAAGTCAAAGAATTTCATGTGACAATATCTTGACAACACCTTGGTACATTTTGCGATGCACTAATTTATTCCTAATTATGGGTATGTTTGGATTCTGTTTTTCTAATCTTAAATCCACACGTCCTTATTAATATGATGCAGTATCCCAGGTAAACTGACTTCTGTGTATTACAGATTGAAAATATTGTAGCCCAGGTTCATGCAGTCTAAATTCCACATATGTTTCTTTGTTTAAAGCTTTCTATTGCTGACTTGAAGCCTTCGCTTGTATCTAGCTGCTACAAAATATGATACACAAAAATTGAAATATGAATCTAACTTTAGTCCTCACCTGCAAGATCACTTCATAACAAATGAACTAGTAAAGAGAACCGAAGAAGAAGGACAAGTGCCTTTGGACCACAGCAGGCTAATGTAGACCTCAAAAACTTCACCTGTAATTTTCATGTGAAAAGACTGACTTTTGGATAGAGAACAAGTATAGGAATCACCCGCCTCAAAGTGCCCATGCAAAACGTGCAATCAATCAAAAAAGGAGGGAAGACAGGAGGATTACAATAGGAAACGGAATGCTCACCACAGCAATTGCTGTTATTTCCACTCTGGAAGGTAGTTATAAAAAACACCTCTTTTAAAGCAAGATGCAATTTGTAGTAGCATGGTTGTCAGACCAGCCTGAGGTATCTGCAAACTATTGACTTTGTGACTGTTACAGTGATTCACTATGGCATTGCATTTGCCATCTTCATCATATTGCCTCATGCATCTCTATTTCTCCTTTAATACAGAWTTATCAGAGCTATTAAATCAAAGGCACTAAATTGCGTCCAAATTTAAAACCTAAATTCTACTCTAATACACCTCTCAAGTTCCTTGGTAGATGGATAGACAGACAGACAGGCAGATGTCAAGAGGCAAAGAGTGAATGCACAATTAAGCAAGCAAAGAACCCAACAGAAAAGTCTGGAAATCACCCTCTATATATATCCAAACATATATACATTCATAACATGTATGTGTCCACATATCCATGGGTATATGCAAGATAACATGCTCCAAAATCAGATGCAGGACAGTATTAATTGTACCAAATTCGATTAAACATTTCCTCTCAAAACTGCATTAAATAAGACAGGCTGGGCTGTAAAGATAGCAAAACACTATTTTAGACTCTCTTGCTACTTCTTATGTTACTGAAATGTCTAACTTCTGTGGAAAATCAGACGGGTCTGGAAATTTGCCCAAAACAGTTGCCAGCTTTGTATATCTCTAATACTTGGAATCCTCTAAATATAGGCCTTTTATTCTGGAAGAAGCAAGTGCTGAGGATGCTATTCCGCTACTCGGAGCAGTGGTTTCATTTTCCCTTCCAAGMCCCACTGTTCAAACTGAGGGCGAAACAAAGGAGCTGCTGTTCTCCCTATTCAAATTAATTTATTTAATAAACAACTCAATAATTTCTTCTTTGTTATAGGGATTTTTTTAGGGTCTTTATTTTGGAAATCCAGTTTCTCCAGAGGAATTGCCAGGGGCCCATCTAGTCCAGTATCCTGTGTCTGACAGTAGCTAATGCCACAGAGAGTAATGGAATAACCTATTTATAAGGGAAGTTTCCTAGCCCTGAGGAGTTTGAGGCTGTCTGTGCCTGGAAGCATGCGCGTTTATAACGCTTATTTTTATCCGTTCGTATATAACCACAGCTGCTCTCACCGGCCCTATCGACTTCTAATCCTTCCTGCCAGACTCTGTGACTCGGGGCTGCCTAATGGCTGCAATTTCCCACAGGTTACTTGTGCACCGCATCTCCGAGGGTCCGAGCAGAGACGCTGGCCATGCAGCRCCTTTCAGTGCTAGAGGAACAGGATGTTCTTGCCTGTGGAGAAGTGGAAGCAGCAAACCCCATTTACACTTTTGGTGTCATTTGATAAAGAGGAGGATTTTTTTTTTGCTGGATTTTTTATTTTTTACTTTTAGAAGGCTGCCTCCCATTTCTCTCTTCCCACACTTCTACCAAGCTTAAGCCTTTTTTCAAAGACAGTTTGCTGTGTCTCAGCATTTCTTTTAGCCACTCTCATTCTTTYTCTCCCATATCTTTTCAGAAATGTAGGACTACTAAGAGGTTATTCAAAATCTATCAAGCACCATCTTAGAACTAGTTTGCAGTCTTTGCCCTTGCATTTTTTCAGCTATAACAGCTGGAAACCGCTACCTTCTAAGAGCAAGATTAAGTCTGACTATAGGCCAKCTTACACCATTTTGTCCATGTAGTCATCCAAGAGCTCTTCAACCCACCAACTTCATATGTGGCTGATGCAGTGACAGAGGCAGTGAACACCCCTGATACCATTTTACTTAGACTGAAAAAGAGATGCTCTTCTCCTATCTTCCTGAAAGGCACTTTCCTTCATGCCCTTGCTGAAGTAGAAATGTCAGTACCACTGAAATCTGTGAAACTGTAAACCACTCTCAGGGTTGTATCCTAAGGGCTGCTTTCTACTCCATTCTTTATACATCCTTGAGTTTCACTTGCTCTCTTAAAAGATGTTGTTGATCATGCAGGAACTATCACACAGCCTTCTACAAGCCTCTTCCTCTACCGTGATGGCTGACTGTGCATCAGAGTAAGCAAATATTCTAAGAAAGCCACAGAGGTGAACTTTCATCTCTGGTCTGTGCTCTCTGTACATTCATTAGCAGAGAGCTCCCATCTCCTAGAATAAAGCTTCAGAAAGACTCCAGGAAAGATTCCTTGCTAGTGCCTCTTCCAAAGCCTGAATACTTCAATGAACATGCCAACAGCTACAAGAGGAGAGGAAAGGCCAAGCATTATCAAGCGCCTTCATTAGCAAATGTGGGCAGCCAACAACAGCTACGTGATACCTGAAGGGTGGAGGTAGTCCTGCAACTGGAGATGGACCAGAAAGTAGCGAGGAAAAATATCAGCATCAAAGGAGGCTTTTGATGAATGGATGGAGGCAGAAACAGATTTTACAGACATGGGGGAGAGTATGAGGCTTTCTTGTCTGTGACACTGGTAGAAGGAAAGATGTRAAAGAACAGTAGGACAGAACTGAGCAAATCAAAAAATTAGTCAAATTCAATATTTTTCTTCTTTGCGTTTTGACCTGCTGAGACCATCAGAGGTGGATGGACCTGCCAGAGGCCAGCCTATGCTGTCAGGGAATGCTGTCAACTCTTTTCTGGATACAGCCAGAATAAAAAGCAGCCTGAAGCAGCTCCACCTGAACCACCCCAAACAGATGTGCGTAACCAGAGTCAAAATCCCAGGGCTGGAGAGTCCACCCTTCCCCTGGAGAATCAATTCCTGCATTTTACACTTCCAGCAGGTTTTTCCTAACTCTTAACCTATGYCCTCCCTTGCTATAACTCTAGTACACGGCTTTATTTCCTAGTCACTGCAGACACGGAGAGCCAATTACTCCATCTATCACTGCAGCCACTTTTTACATATCTGGAGTCAGTTACTGCATCTGCACTTCTCATACTCTCCCTGTCCAAGGCTCCTGAAAGGCTCCTGTTATCAAACAAGCTGACAGTCTCACATCCGTAATGGCCTTTTCCTGTAAAAAACACCCCTCTGGGCAAGGCTGGGCCATAAGCCCCAGTTTATGGACTAGACCCTAAAGGGGCTATGAGACTTTCCCAAGGTCAGACAAAAAGTCTTGGAGAGAAGAAAGCTCTCACTCTCTTCCAAGCCCACCTGCTGGGCTCTCCCTTCCCCTCCTGTTCCAGGAAATAGGGTGAGAACTGAGCGCTGTGGGCTGTGTTCCTCCAAATGACTCACTTTCTCAGTGTTTTCACAATGTGGAGAAGAAGGTGACTCAGAAACTGTTCCTCAATAAATAAATCACGGATTGTTCACAAGGGGTGAGCTACAAAAGGACAGTGAGCCTTTTCAGCGTTGAATAAGCAGCTTGCATTATACCTCCCAACCGCTCCGTGGCTGGAGCCTTTCCAACATCTGCCAGACTATTTAAGATAATCTTCCTGCTTTATCTCGCGATTGGTGTTATGAGATTGTCTGGGGGCCTTGTCCAAGAGGAAAGACCCCAGTTTATAAACACAGRGTAATGGATGGCCTCTCCCCAGCTCTCCCGAGAGGCCGTGGGTCACAGAGGTGTGATTTTGCAGACAGCGAATGAGGCCCAGGGAGATCTGGTGACCTGCCAAGAATTACACAGGAAAGCCATGTCAGCTCAAGGAATTAAACCCCACTCCAACTGAGCCCCTGCCCAACTGTATGTTTGAGCCCAGCTCCCGACTGCAGCAGGGGCTCTTGCTGACTGTGCACAGCTGAGCAGCTGTCTGTGGATCTGCATTAGAAAGGTGCCAAATACTTGCAACTATCTCCAGTATACCAAAACCCTGATATCCGGAATCCTGAACTCCCCGAATTTAGGCATTCATTTTGCGACCCATTTTGCGACCCATTTTGCAACCCAAACAACAGAACAGAAGCCCTTCAAAACAACAAAAAAAAACACATTTTTTTTTCAGAAATCAGAACTTCCCCACCAAAATTTAGGGTGCCAGAAACCAGGTGAATAGATCTGCTCATTGCCTCACTTATTACTTTCACAATATTCACAGGGTTTAAGGTTAGCCAGTCTGACCGCTCTGTGAAACAGGCCAAAGCGACATCACATACACCGGACCAGCTTTACAGATGTGCAGAGCAGAAATGGTAACAGAGCCTTAGAGACCTCCCCCTGCTTCCCCCRCCTCTGAATATACCAGCTCCATAGGGCTGCTCGTACTTCTCACAGCCCTGCAGGAGATGAAGTATTGTCAAAATCCCTCAATACATTAAAAATGAATTAGATTATTTTCTAAACTCTTCAGGGAATCTTTCAAGGTAATATATATTAAAATGAGAAGTCCTAAGACACCACTCTCCTGGTCAGCTGCCCATGACCTTGAAAAGGGAGACCAAAACCAGTGTGAACTTGTTGTCATAGGGCATCGTGTCATCATGCTGTAGAGTATACAAAGTCAGGGAGGAATCAGCCCTAAAATGTTTCCAGTATTTCAGCATTCTCCCCAGTTTTCCAGCTTGGCAATTTACCTTCCAGGCTTTCTCAGTCTCTTCTCTAGTTTACTAGGCTGCACTGCATAGGAGTCTGGAAATCCCTGAACTATCTTCGAAGCTCCTCAGCTGACAGCTGACAGCAATCCAAGGAATTTAAGCTATTTATAGGGCAAGTGATGTGGTAATACTTCTCTTCAGGGATGTCCATGCAAAATCCCGATTCCTCAATCTGTCCTGAAGAGAATTGAGTACACATCAACCATCTTATTCAGATGCTTGTTTCCATGAAAGGAAAATCCAGCCATACAGCCACAAAACATACCTGAGCTAGAAGATGAGGAGACCAGGACGGATTAGGAAAATTAAAGAAGATTGGGAAAACCAGGATGCTTTTAGCCTGGAAATAAAACAGTCATAGCTTATACTCAAAAAGAGTCTGCCAAAATGAAAATCTAAATTTGTTTTGATTCACACTGGCTGGTCCATCGTCATTTACATCCTGGTCCCACACTGTGGGAAATACTGAAGTATAGTTTTTGTTGCATTTCATAATAATACATGTTTTCAATGCAAAATTTCAATTCTGAGTGAATTCTGTTCATGAAAGCTCATTTAAAAAGTCTTAGCATCACAGTACAGGATAACTTACTACTGTCCCTACAAGAGCAGGTGATAGGAAAAGCTTCTCTGCATATAATAAAACTCCACTTACAGAGACCAAGAAAGTGGATCTCAATTCAGTTTCAAAGGTGTTTGGTGCATTTAACGTAATCCCAAATTGTAGCATTTTCTGTATCTTATTTATTAGCTCAGAGATTGGTAAACAACTTCTATACATTTGGAATACAATATTGATGTGATTTCTCCGGTGACAAGCTTAATAGTTAATATATTCGATTCAAGAACTGACAGTTGCAGTTTAGCACAGGAAAGATTTGATTTGACAAGAGATGCACCCGGTGCAATAGGCAATTTGGCTAATGCAGGGAGGAATTCTGTTTGAGACTGATCTTTTTTTTTTTTTTTTCCTAGTAAAAAATGAGCATACTTCAACAAGCAATGCYTGTGTTTCAGTGCCCAGTGAATCCATTTCGCTCTCCACTCCATTTTGGCATACGAGATATGCATTTCCTAATTAAAAAACATCTGATACTACTCACTTCACTTCTTCAGAGTGTCCAATATCTGCAGCATTTCTGATCCAGCAGAGACTCTTCCAGTGCCTTGCAAGTGAATCACACTGTGATGAACCCACCAAAGGCAGACACCTCATGTAGGAAATACAAGGGTCAGRGTCAGAAAGGGAGCAGGGACCTATTAAATCCTATGTATCTGAAAATATAAAAGGAAAAAGGGAGACAGGGCTTTTTGGATAAGACAGGAAAGAAATGGAATGAAAAACGGAGATTCAGGAACRATTTCATTCCCTCTGAAGGAAGAAATTCAAAAATCCTAGGACGGAARGGACTACTATTTTAAGCATGATGCTAAGTAAAAGTTCATCTGAGACTGTACATACAAAACATCTAGGACTGTAGAGAAGATGCCTGGATTTTACACTAGGGGAGAATGACCTTGCTAATTTTAGCATGCTATATTTTACCAGATATCCTTATTTTAGCTGTGTTTTGTTGAAGCCAAGTAAGTCTTTTTGGAACATATTGCTTCCTCCCAAATGCCTGAGCTCTATCCTTCAGACCGTCATGACTATGCCACCAGTTTACTCTTCACACCTGATTTTCAAACTCTAACCAATTCATCAAATACTGTCTCTTCTTCCCTTCCCTGTTTTAAAGGCCTCTCTCAGGCTCCTTTGAAGTCCACTTCTCCAAATKAAATTATAAATCTTGCAGATTTAGTGTTTCTTCCCGGATTTGATTTTCGAGGGCTACAGGCCAGTCTCTGGTCCCATGCACRTTAATAAGGAGTAATTTCAGCCACCTCATGGTGCACAGATTTTCGCTACCCTGGCCAGGGCCAAATCAGTGGTTGGTACAAATCTGATGACCTGAAGTCAGCAGGGTGTGAAGCTGCACCAAACAATACAGGGAAGAATTTTTATATAACATTTACTTACTTTCTCTGAAACAATCAACATGCAAGAAACTTCCATTTGCTTCTTTTCTTACATCTTTCCAGTGGAAAATCAGTGATTTCTGAAAAGGATGGAAATTTTCATTTTGGGGGTCAAAATACATATATTTATTTTGTTTATTTTTCTAAAAAACAAAAGCATCTGTTTTCTCACTTGCCTTTCTTCTCAGCCCTCTTCTCCATTCCTTCTCCTTCAAGAAATGACACCGCTTCTTCTGAGAAGCATAAAAAGGGTATGTTTGTTTTTAAAGTGCAAGAACAGAAAAGATCACTCTCTCTGTCATGTATTTATGTTTTCACTTCTCCATTGGTAAGGAGGCACAACTTGACCTTAAAACACCAGCGATGACCAGCAGTGACAGGCTCTCCCAAGGACAGACACCAGTAAGCAGAAGCTGATGGCAGGATGCTCAGGGGTTCCCGTGGGAGCTGACCCTTCTGCTCCAGGAGGAGGGTGAAGGAGGGATGTCTATCTCACCAGAAGGGAGCACTGGGTGGAAGGGAAGGGCAGAGCTCTGCCGTGACAAGTTGCAGAAAGGCCAGCAACTCTACAGCATGAGCTAAGGCTGCTTTTGGCTGATACCAGATATTTCTGGACATCATTTATTTGCCTGTGCCTCAGCTCTCTGCCTCCTTGTATAATTTATGCAGGGTGCAAAATKAAGCCTCTTGCCTTGAGCAGTGCCCTGGCTTACAGACACGTGATCTGATTAACTTCAATGAAGCTGCAGAGGGTAAGGGGTTAACCTCTTCATTTGGAATTTTGTTCCACGGCTGATGTACGAGTAAGAGTTGAGTCCACTGACACATGCTCTCTTGCTAAATCATATTAGCCCTGCAGGCTCCACGGGGACACAAGGAGGGGGGCAGAAAAAAAAGGAAAAAAAGAAAAAAAAAAAACAAGGAATGAAAAAAATCCCCCAGCCTAGTCAGACAGCGCTTACAATCTAGTTAGAATGGTTTAAAGACTTACAATCCCCTCAGCTGTGAGGCAATGCTTGGATTTGCTGAATTGCAGAGGCTCATCTGGCTATGTCCTCACGATAGACCCCAGTCCTGCAATTAACCGTGCACTGGCTGCCTTCCCTCCTGGAAGCGGGCAAGCCACCGGGATGCACGAGGGGCTTAGCAGCTCATCTGTGACCCGTCGAACACAGGCTCAGGGCTCTCGCCAGGGGACTCGGCAGCTATAGCCCCAAACACAGACAGGTCATGGAGCTGCTCAATAGGAAGAGYTTCACTTGTAGCCTTTAGATGCAGTCGCCTCTAAAAACATAAGCACACTTTTTAATTAAGCCTTTGCTGTCCCTTTTCAACATCAGATATTTTAGTGCTACTGTCTTTTTTTTTTAATCTAATTTGACTGGAAATGTTTTTAGCTATATTATATATATGACAAAAGGTATTTTTTTCTCATTGCTTCAAATTATTTTTCCAATCATGTCCTATACACTGTGCACGAGAGTGAATTATAAGGAGTTAGGCAACATACATGGTGTTAATTAGATAGGGGACATAGAAGGTAATTTTTCCATGACTCCAGGGAAACCTTTATGTTATGCTTATAAAGCAAATGCAAATGGCCAGRCAATACAAAGTGCTTCTTAAAAATCAAGTTACACACTGAAATAAAATACTAAGAGCAAAACTGTTTTCTCCAATTTAATTCAGTAAAACTTTAATAGCATCTGACCGCTCTCTGCAAAAGTCATTTAAAAAATTATAAAGAATTCACAAATGACTGATAATGTTAAAACAGGAAGGTTCAGATTCCGTTCCTAGTAAAGGTCCTGATGAAGCAAAAGTCTGAAACCCACCACTAACTCTGCTCTCCTACCATGAACGCATGGGCACACGCTAACATTCCTGGTCACCCTGGCTTCAGCAAGACCCTGATCTGGTGCAGGGGGATTCAGGAGCTTTGACCTAGAAAGAAGGGGCCAAGGAACATCCAAAACACACATCGGAAAGTGCATGTGTCGATCAGGTAAACACTTCTGAAGGCAGGACAAGCTTAAGGAGGAGAAGAGCAGGCACAGGGGGTCCTTCTGATCTCTGACGCCACGATAACTAGTGGAGGCTGTTTGAAGTCTCACCACATACACAACAAAGCACAGGTGTTTTTTTCCCTAAATATCACTCAATAACTACAGACAGAATAGTTTGTTCTTATGAAAAATAGACTGGTAGTAGAAGAAAGATTAGAGGAAACAGAACTGCCACTCATACTCCTATGAGCTATGGTGGCTCAAAAGAGCACAGTGACACAAAAAAGAGTGTGTGACCTTTCCAATGGGGATTTGAACAGAGTTATAATTCATCCAGTAATTTTTTTTTTGTGCCAAATGAAGGGCATAATGCATAACTGATTATATATAGAACTTTTCTTTTCCACTAAAGATTTTTCCACCATCTTTGTGATAATTAACACTCTTTCATTAAAATACTGTGTCCCCCTGGCCAGAAAGTWACTGTACATGCCTTATATAATGCTCTTATTAATGTTTTAAGGTCATAAATCTTATCAATTACTATTTCAGAATGATTCATACCACTTCTAATATGCAGTAGCTGGGCAGAATCTTGCAGATAGAAATATTTTCTGAACGGCTTCAAAATAATTGCGTTTTTAAATTGCTGATGGGGGGYTCTGCCACTCAAGCAGTTAAGCCTGAAAATATGCTTAAGAGATTAAACAGGGAAAACTGAGCTGGTCTGGTAGCTGGCCCCTTTCCACATGTCGGAGAGTTGTCACTACTCCAAATGCAACTAGATGATTTAGGATTTGCCTTGGTTCATCCTGTGCACAAGATGTAGCGTGTGCAGAAGTTCCAGTGTTTAACCAGCTTTCTTTTACAGGCACCAAGACACGGATGGTTTCTGCCAAAGAAAATACGTGTGCCAGCAAGTGATATGGTAATTGGAATAGGAAAAGTGCTGCGGACTGATCCAAGTGCACACCAAGCAATTTCTGCAATTCCCAGTTAGGTTAGTAGGACAATAGCTACATTCCCAGCAGAGCCAGAGATGTGTTTAGCCACTGTGAATCCAGCAGGAGGGGAGCTCTCCTGTCCTTCTAATCTGTGAATTTCCCTGACGTGTTTGTTCAAAAATGGGATTTCTTGGCAGAATGGTCCTTTTGAAGGTCTGAGCCTGTGCTCAAGACTGAAATGTAGGGCTTTTTAGCACATACACGAGTAGTTTCAGACCCATCAAAACATGTGCACGTACATGTATACACACACATACAGCTCCATTGTTTAATATTWTATATTTACATAGCTGTATGTAGGTATTTTATACATTAATTTATAAAAATAAATACCAAGAAAGTCTTTGAGGTTTCCCAGGATGCAAAATAAAAGCAGATGGAAATGTTCTCATTTTTTAAGATAAATACAGTTGMATCATTCCATATTTAAGACTTTTTTTTCCTAAAAGGAAAGCCCAGCTACCTTATGTACTTGTGGATCCAAATTTTCAGGTAATTAGAAGTTTGGGCTGTTCCCATGTCAGGTGCCTCAAGACATGTTAAAGCTGTTTAATTTTCATCCACTGCTATATAATCTCTYTTATTCCCTTTACTGCATTTTCAGTCACTGCAGTATTGAGACAGCTGAAGTCACTAGCCTTTTTTGAATGTCAGTCCTTGGCATCTGGCTAAATGCCCCAATTTTACAAATCTGAAACTCCCAAAGCACTGGATTCTGATTCCTAACTTAAACTTCTGTCTCTTTTCTTTTTCTTCTATTTTTTTTTTTTTCCTGCTCTTACTCTGAAAATCCAGCCTGTTTTTAGGCTGACATTTCCAAGGTTCTCTGCCAGAGCTCCCTGCCTCAGATCCAGGGGTGTTACCTTCTAATGGAAGGTCAAGTGATGGGGGAGCAGGAAAGCTAATTCAGTGTAAACCTCACAACAAGCCAGCCCCTCCCAGGTCAGGTAGAGCCATCAAGGCTCTCTGCATTAGAATCCCACAGCTCTGTTCCCAAGGCCATGGAGAACAGGAATCACCAAGACATGGAGCAGTTAGATAAGTGTCAAGTCAACAGGAGTGGTCAAGGAAAGGGAGGAAAACTGCCAGCTGGAGTTGCTAGTGACTCTGGTCATAAGTGCTGCTAGTGACATGGTTACCCCACAAAATCTAGGCCACCATCTCACACACCCCACACAAAGAGACTGCAAAGAGGTGAAAGCTGAGGGTGCTTCAGGATGAGGAATACCACAGGGGCAGTCTCTGACAGAGCAAGGGAGGCAAGGCAAAGAAACGATGATCCAGAGGACCCTGAGACTGAAGGAAAAGCCCAAAGCTTCACTATAATTAATTCACAGGCTCTCCTTGGAGAATTCCAGCTTTATATTGACAAAATTGCCCTACATYCCTCTCTCAGAGGAGTTTTTCTTTGCAGTACAGTTTCATTACATGCCTTTCACCTGGGGAACTCCATCCCTGTCAGGTGCTGACTTCAAAAGGCAGTCATGCTCTTGCACAGCCTGGAAAGATGACACCAAGGCCCTTTTGAGGTGACTTTGTCCATTCAAACAAACAAACAAAAATAGAGACAACCAAAAAATTCAAACACTAAAAGAAACCACATACTGTGCAAAGGGCAAAGGTGAATTAGACAATTAGAGGGACACTGTAATGCTGTGCTAGGAGTAGAGAGTTTGCTCTTCTGAAATTAAACTTTAATTTTATTCTCCATTAATAATGCAAAATTTGACTGATAAATAAAGCATGATCATCGGTGTGGAACAGAGATTATAATACAAGAATAAATAGCAATAGTTATGAGTTTCTTTTACAAAGCTGGTCTTCTAAATACTCTGCAAAATGAGCAATGTTACCTGTGATAACAGTAATGTGTTGAGCTTTGTGAGAAGCTGATTCTTCTTCTGAGCTTGCTATATCCAGTAACWCCCTCAGATTCTACATGACATATGTTGTTTCTCTGAGAACTACACACACATACACAAAAAAAAGAAAACATCACAAGGATGACATCATATTATAACATGCATAATTCAGTCCCTGAGACAGTTCAACGAATGCTGATGTGTTATGTTGGATAAACCTGAGTTTTTAAAAACATATCCATGGCAATAAAAACATCCACTTGTATCTTATAAATATTGTATAATACTTGAAACATCCCATCCCTGGTTAGCTATTTTGTTCTACTGATGACATTGAAAGTAATATATATCCTTTTGTCCCGAAGACAAGGACACTGCACAGACTGTAAACCAGAATCCACTACTTTTTAATCATGTTTTAAAATCATTTTAAATTAGGTCAGAGAAATTCAAAAATCYTAAATGAAATTCCATTTGAAAAGAAGACAAGTCAGCACATATTTTACTGAAGAAAAAGAAAAAAAAAAAAAAGATATTTTTACCATAAGTGAATTTTAAGGAAGATATCAAAGCTACTCTCCTAAATTGACATTATTYTCCTGTCATCTATCATCCAAAGCATTCTGGCTACAAAGTGAAGACTCAAGAGTACCTTGGAAAGATAAGAATCACGAGGCATTTTGATTAGAAAAGAAGCAAGTGCAAATTCTTGGCTGTTAAAGGCTTAGTACTACCTGTTGCCAGAACAGCTGTCCTCAGTTATGTGTGTTTCAACAAAAAACAATGTCAAGCTGTCAGGATTGAGTTGCCAAGGGTCAAACATGATGCCTGGGTGTATCATGCCTGTCCTTTGGAAAGCTCAGGTACCAAAGTCACTCGTGTACAGCCATCCCTTCTCCAAGCCTGGAAACATCCAAATGACAGTTGTGCTAATCGGTTCAGGAGATGGCTGGGGCTAATTAGCTGTTATTAAGCACTGTGGGAGCATGGGCTCATTACCTCTGGGAATCAAGCCTGCTTCACCACCCAGTGCTGCCCTTTGGATGTGTGCCCCTCAGAGCTGGCCGTTCTAGAGGCCACGTGCCACCACCACGGGAAAGCCCAAGCTAGCACTGGGAGTATTGCCTAGATGGGAGGAACTGGGAAGAAAAGAAAAAGGGAGAACAGTCACACCTCTTACAACACCTTTTGTCATCCCYGTGGCCAAATGCTTTCACCAGACAGTGAGATCGCCAATAATGATGGAATTGCTCTGTCATGAAAATGTTCCTCAAGCTCAATCAAAAGGTAGGTGTAGAAATCAGGCTACCAGGACACTTTTCCTGTGGAAAGGAAAGGTCAGATTTCAGCCAAAATCTATGGAAAGCCAAAAGCTCCTTCAACTATCACCCTGTGCTTGTATTGGAAAGACTTAAATCCTTCCCAAGTGTGGTAGAGGGGGGAGAGTGAGCTGAAACTAGGTCCAACTGAGGACACTTGGCTTTAAACACAAGATCTCAATTTTCCCAGTCAAAAGCCACCCYGAACCTTTTCTGCTCAGCTGTATTTACCTTCCTATCCTTCCCACAGAGTTTCCACCCACAGAGGGCAGGAGGAAAAAGAAATTGGGAGGGATGCTGCCAAAATAGTGTGAGGTTGCAAAAGCTGGAGCATTTCAAAAGTTAGAGAAAATACAGTCTCTCACAAGCAAATAGCTTACATTCACACAGGGGACTTTGAGGAAGCCTGAAGGGCAGCAAACCAACGGCAGACACACCATTTATTTGAAGAAATTTTAGATGCCAATTTGAATCTGTCTTTAATTAGAGACATTATTTCAGCTTCTGACTTTTCTCTCTCAGAAATGCTGACAGTGTTTTAATAACCATTCTGTGAGCCTGCCAAGCCATCCAAGTGCCATATCAGGAAGACCTCCATGGTCTCAGATTTGGGTGTTCTTCACAATCTGTTGAGCCCTTTGGTCCACTGCTTCTCTGTCTTCAGGTGGCTTGGCTCCCCCTTTGGCTGCTCTGCCCTATTTGTCTCCAGGTAGGATCCTTGCTCCRAAACCTCTTCCCCTTCTCTGGTCAAGCTTTTATGCATGGGTCCCACTGCACTCAAATCTGACAAAACAGCTGCTGGTTTCAGAGCCATTTTCTGTCTTGACAGCCACTCCTCTAAAAATCTTTATCTCCGAGCTGAAAAGGAATGCCTGACCATAAAAAGGCAAGCATCTCAGCTCAATTCCCGTCTCTGCTGGAGTCAAGGGGAAATCTGCCAGTTTGACTTGAGCAACACCAGGAGATAACGCTTTCTTTATCTGAACATTAATGGTCTTCTGCTGCCAATCTTCCCAGCGAGACAGTCCTGTCAGTTCTCATCCAGTGTGCAAGAGCAGTATTAAGCTACGCCTCTAACATAAGGTAAGCCCATCAGAGCTTTTGCATTGCCTTGGATGGGCTTAGTGTATGCCAATACACATGGAATTTGAACATCTGTTTTGGTTTGACACAAAAACAATAGGTTTTTGACTGGGGGGTGGAAAAAAGGAGACTGTAAGAGCAAGCAACCTTGCACAAGGCAGTACAAGGGAGGATACGCTAAGGAGTGCAGCCTGGCACAAAAAGGGRCAGATTACAGAAGACATCTGCTTCGCCTTGGACCATACAACCAGTCAGGAGCTGAGGAATCTTCTGCACACAGAGCAATCATTGCACTAGGAAGGACTAGGAAGGGTAAACTTCCAGAGCAGCAGCCTGGGAGAAGAAAGCAAGAGAAGTCAGAGGCAGAATAGCACRAGGAAGACTTTGGTCATCCACATATTTCAGTCATCTCTGCTCACACACCACTCACAAGAAGTGATTATATGAAGTATGAGGTAATAAGCACTGCAAAACATATTACTGCCTGCAAGATTTGAAATCTTTGTCCAAAAAAACTCAAGGTAACACTGACTGAAAAGCTGTTTTCAGGACTCTCCTACACTGTTAGTGCACAGAACTGCAAAAATTCTTATTTATACATTTGAAAAGAAAGTAAGCTGGTGAATTATGGACATTTTTGCCTGTAGTTTTAGACTTAAAAGACAAACARAACCTTCAGCAAATAAGCATGGTTAGTACAGACATAACATTTGATTTAACTAATGCCTTTATCATTTATTGTTTTTACTACTGCCTGTACATAATACTCCCAAAGTGGTTGAAAAAGCAATAGCCTACCTTCTTACTTTAATCATTTCCACATGTAATGGTGTTAGATTTTGACAATTAATAAATACACATACATACTGGCACCAGGCATATTGCACACCTGGATGCGTATGCACCATACTATCACAAATCCTTTCAGGACATATAAATAAATGAGGGGTGTATCTCAGAGTCACTGATGATGGAGGATTTGCCTCATACTATATATATGCCTTCACCTCTGGGTCCATCACCAGGCCCAAGTGGTCAGTGCTCTGCCACACAGCCAGCAGACCAGCAACAGCTTTCCCTTTTCACCTCTGACTCAAAACATCATTCCCAAATCAAGTTTGAAACATTAGGATTTTTCTTTGGATACAGGATCAGTCTGATCTCTGGTAAATCTGGTTTGTCAATGGAGTTATGCCAGCACTAACCCCTCCAAATCTGCATGCATATCCAGACCTATACACATCAGAAAGAGGTGCTATCACTTACTCACTGTCTACAATAAAATCTTGCTTTCAGCTGTTGCATGTTTTATTAAACATTAACTAACTGTTAAACATTAACTAAACATTAACATGTGGGTGCTCACTTTCTGTTGAACTTTGGGATCTTGGCCTAGCAGGGAAGAAGTATTGGAAAAGGTTTTTCTACTCATATTTAAAAATCCTGAGTAAATCCTTGTTTGGAAGTTTTTGTTTGGGGATGGGAGTTAGAGGGCAGGAGTTTAATCAAGGACATGCTTCCCACACCCTTGCTAGATTAAAGAGAGAGAGAGAGAGAGAGAGAGAGAGAGAGAGAGAGAGAGAGAGAGAGAGAGAGAGAGCGAGCGCATATTTAGCCAAGGTTAAGTTTGCAAGATTCAGAAATTTACTCTAAGAATTTCTGAGTCTACCATCCTTGCATGGGCCACACTAGGCTTGAGGCAGTTTTACCTGGTCCCTGTAGCTGCAGTGTGAGCCTGTAACTGGACTAAAAACAAGGACTTTGTCTCTCAGCTGCATCTTTCCTAGCAAACTGAGCAGCACCAAGGCCTGTAACACAGGGCACAGTGTTTAATTATTAGCATGCTGCCTGGCACAGTTTTGGCCTGTCCTGGGGAGTAATCTCAAAAACTATGTCTGGGCGAGGTTCAGAGAGTAGCAATTGCCAAGGGCTGTTCCCAACAGGCAGAAAGGATAAAGCCATCCTGTTAGGGGAGGAAGAGAGTTTAGCTGTGTGGATGTGAGCCAGGCTACGTTGCTTGCTCTTAGTGCCAGTGCATGGGCTCTGGCCCAGTTTAATTACAATGAAGACATATAATCAGTGACTCCTTCTCTGTCAGGAGTTGGCACAGAGAAAGGAGGAAAATCAAACTGAGGAGAGGGAAGAGTTGAACCCATTGGAGGGGAAGGGATGGCAAAGGGGGAAGGGTACTCTTAGAGATGAAGTTTTGGGTAGGAAAAAGTRGGAGTGGGAGCTAGTGCAAGGGAGAAGGTAGGAAGAGATTGGAGGAGAGGAGCTCAGGAAGGAGGATTTTGATGGTGATAGGAATTGCATTCATTTAGGAAAAAAAAGAGTTTAGGAAGTGGAACAAAGGATRAGAAAAAATGAGATTGCTGGGCAGCAGATGAGGAAACTAGATGAGAATGATGAAAACTAGAAAGGTTAGCTCAGGAGAAAGGTGAAGGGGAAAAAACAAAGAAAAAGAATCAGGCCTTTGGGCAAAGAGAGGCTGTGAAGCAGAACTCACCCTTTGAGAGCATGGGGAGAACTTCTGCCCTCTTGAATGCATGACCCAGCTGAGTCTTAGGAGAAAGTCCAGGCTTTGGCATGAGATTTCATGTGCTCCTTACACCTCTCTATATCTCTATCTTTGGGTCTTCACCTGTGTCACATCTTATTCTTGCAAGAGCAATTTAATCTTCCCATCGCAGGAACCTCATGGTCAGATGGAAGAAATGTCAGAAACTGTTAAGGTAACTAGCCCTCTGTATATCCCTGAGAGAAAACACAGAGCAGCAATTTCCATCCATAACTCCCCACAGAGCTTTCGAACGGCTCTATGTTCCCTTAAAGGCCTTCTCGAAGAATCATTTTAATTAACCATTTACCTGCTGTATCTTGCCTGAGGCTTTCAGTAGCTAATATTACAGCCACTTTAGCATCAGCTTGTCACTAGTCATATGAGCAGTCTAGGCAGGATACACTCTCATTCTTTGATTTCTGTCAAGAGAAGTAGAAGCTGCACTGGGCTAAAAATTCACACTTAGAACTGCCTGAGCCACTGAAAATGGAGAGACATGAGGAGACCTCAGACTTCCCTCTCACTGACACTGCAACATAAATATAACAGCAAAAAAAAAAAGAAGATATAACTGCACATTTTACTGACCCTGCAAAAGAAAAATCCTCTTAGCATGATCACTAAGAAAAAAAAGCAGAAAGCTCCCACCGCTATTGTGCTTAGAATATAATAGTCAAGGTTAGCGCATAATAGCTAAACAATATGCATTTGAAAGCCGTCAGGAGAACAGCGCTTTGTTCTAATGAAAAGGATTGAAATGTTTTCTACTGTCTGCCTTGACACTTCATGTTACAGTACTTGGAATTACTTCAGTCAGGGAAGCTGTCACATCACTCACCAAGTGCCTACAGAGCAGCAACACCACAGCGGCAGAACGGAGCCCGCGAGCAGGGGATCGGTTTTATCTGCCTTCCTTGCCAGAACCACATTTGCTTGGGGACCACCAGAGCAAAGTGGTTTTAAGTCTCTGTTTGGTAGGCTGCCTTTTCCTTTTCTCCTTCTCCTCTGGCACGGTGCTGGTATATCCTAGGGGCCAAGACACAGCACTTGGCAATTTCAGAGGAGCAGCCTGCATGTGAGTGCTCACCGTGCGGGTACTCATACACAGCACTCACCATTTTGTGCCTGCCTGCATGGACTTTGCCAGTTATTTCAAGATATAACACCAAACAGCTTGACCAGACTGGAGATGCAAAGGATAAGACAAAATAATTCCAGCTACAAGTTATGCCTATGCTGTTTTCAAGTAAGTATCTTAAGATGGAGAGAAACAGGGAATTTTCTTAACTGGGGCAAAGCCAATTTTGCAGGGAAAGGAGGTTGATGATGAGAAGTTGGATGAGATGCTGTTGAGTTTTGGAAATAGGCAAGCRCTTAGTCAGGAAGCAATTACCCTCTCAGGTATAACCAGTTCCAGAAGGGCATTCTGGCTTGTGGAAAGAGCTCTGAGCAAAACCTGCTTGGTTTGGAGGGTAATTAATGAGATCAGTAATTAAAAGCAAGCATTCCTCCTGCCCCGCTCTGCCATCAGTAAAGGGCAGCCACTGCCATTCTCATGAAATTAATTCATCTGCAGTTACAGCAGATAATTGTGTAATGGAGAAGTGTAAAAGCAACGATCTAGAAACAGGAATTAAAAAAAAAAAAAAAAAAAAAAAGAGAGAGAGAGAGAGAGAGAGAGAGAGAGGTCAATTCCAATGCAACTGGTTACCAGTTCTTCTGGGATGAGACTTAGTTTCAGCTTTGTTAGTGTTTCATCCACACACAGGCAGAGCTGCAGCCTAGTGCCTCAACAGCATCTCCAAAGACCCTAAGCAGCATCACTGTTATCGCTGAAAAAATCCCAATTCCTTTTGAGAAGAATAACATTTTGTAGCTACTGGCCTCTCCTTAGTCTCTCACTCTCAACACAAACAGCTGTTCCTCATCTGTGGAACGAAAATCAGATCCAGAAAAGAGATCAGGTACCAAAGCAGATGGCAGGCAGAGTTTAGTGACCAAAGCTCAGAGAGGTCTCTAAGTATCTATCCCACTGCTGCCTCCCCTTGGATGCAATCAAAACCAGGAGGACTTTGTCCCTTCTCAGCTAACTGTAGCAGTCACCTGTGCACATTAAGAGGAGGTCTTGAGCCGTGTTCAGATAAAGGCTCTGGATCCCACTCAGACAGGGTAGTTCTGGACACAAAGACATGCTCTTCCAAAAATGTAAAGACCTCTGAGGTCATCTAAGACAGACTGAACCTGGGGGCTCCCAAGGGTTAGGCAGCAGCTGATTTACATTACAGTTTTGGCCTGGAGTACCTACTCGGTCCTGTTTTAGCTACTTAAATCCTTGTGTGGAAATAGCCCTCCCCTAAACTCCCACTTTCCAACCTCTGTCCCAATTCCATTTCTACCTGGGAACCGTCCATCCTCTCTCCTTCTTCAGCTTGGAACTAATCAGCCCCACATGTCTTTGCTAGGCAGTAGTGATTGCGCTGAACTTCAAGGCAGGGTTTTCACGCCTGAGCCAAGTATAAGTCAACAAAAGTCCTTGTGTTTTACTACTGGATAGCAGGCTAATGCCCCAAGGAAAATCAAGTAGCCAAAAGAGAAACACAGTTATAGAGTCATAAAAAGGTTCCTTATTCACTTTCTCTTTGACTCCTTCATACACTTCCATATGATAGATCAGATACCCATTCTGACCACCTGGTTGCTGTTTCTAGAAAATTTAGGTGTTTCCCAAGGAACAACACAGCACCATTTCTGAAGTCGACAGGCACAATTACTTAACTTCCTTCTGTTAAATGCAGCAGTCTTTGGGACAACATAGCTTGTAACCACAGGAGGAAAAAAAAATGAATCTGGAGTGTGTTCCACTTTGAGTAGCTCTTACAAAGAGTTAATAATCAAATTTCATTCACCCAAGAAAAAATCTTACACCTCAGCTCCAGGAAAGAATAAAATAACTTTTTCTGTTCAGACACAGGAGATACTGTTGGTGTTATGTGTTCGTGGTCATATTTTAGATGATCTTTCTTTAATTTAGATGAAATAAGGCAGTTAATTAAAGGATAACGCTCATAGTACCAGAGTATATCAGGCAATAAATGGGTTTTGYAGGTAATTAAGAACTGAGTCTTCTGATAACCACACAAGTTTACTGAGGGGCATATATTGCAGTGCCATGAATATCACTGCTATTTTTAACTACAGAAGACACAAGACAGGCAAAATCTGAAAATAATAGTATAGTAGATTTTCATTTTTTCAGACAGGAAGGACTATCCTGTGAGAAATGCCAATATATTCTAATTTCTTTCCATTCAATATTAGAACAAGGACTTAACTTACAAAATTTTCTGAGCAGAGGAATTCTAGAACATTTAGATTCACAGAAACACAAAATCACAGAACCACAGGATGGTTGAGGTTGGAAGGGACCTCTAGAGATCATCCAGTCCAACCCCCTGCTCCAGCAGGGACACCCAGAGCAYGGGGCACAGGGTGGCATCCAGGCGGATTGGGAAGATCTCCAGAGAAGGAGACTCCACAGCCTCCCTGGGCAGGCTACACCCAGTGCTCCAGATTCAAGAGTCATCTGGACTATAAAATATACTAACAGTCTCAAATAAACATTAAAATTTTGAAAATGTAATTCTGGCAGGAAGATAATATTACCAGGAAAGCAAACAATTATTTTTGACGTTTTCACTATTTATTGAGGTGGCATAGTTCACAGGGAACAGTTGGATTTTGATGATGTTGCAATTTTCTTGACCAAATACTACTCCGAGGAATATTGCTAACCAGACCAGAGGCTCTGGCTTCAGCTCCTAACCTTGCAACTCTACACTCAGCTTGTGTCACCTCAAGAAAATCATTTCCAAGGTTTGCTTTTTATCTCAGTAGTCAAGATAACAATTTTTTCTCTCCTATCCATACCACATTTGGGTAGCTTGTATGCTCTTTGAAGATAGACYTGTCTTTTCCTCATTTAAATGGCATCTCCCCAGAGGGCAAGAAGGAATAGATTTATCCTGGCTGTATGTACACATAATGAATGACATTCATCTAAATATTATCATTCACCTTCTGTTCCTTGTTGAYGTGATCTTATGCTGTGGATAAAACTTCATTCTTTGTGAAGTTGTGTCGTTCCTCACTTCTCCTACAACCTAATCTTTTCCCTATATGGATGAAGCAGTTGTGACAAATAGAACCTTACAGCAAAACAGGAGGCAAAATTAAAAATAATGAGCYTAGGAAACAGCAAAAAGTACAGCATCTACCCCTTAAAGAGAGCCATAATGCCACACACCAAGGAGCAGAGGGAACTCACCACTGTTCTGGTTAATACCTTTAAGCCAGCAGCATCTCTGAGTAGCTGTTAAGCACAATGAGTAAAGACTCACACCTGGTAGAGGTGGCCAGACAGAGTTCTAGCTTTTAAGATCACAGGACAGCAATCACAAAAGCGAGGGACTACTTAGTCATACCCTTTTCCAGACCAAAAAAGAGAAAAACAACAGAAATCCATTCTAATATTCTTGTTGCCTTTGGGTTGAACATGTGACAGGATGATGCAGCCCCAACCAAAGCATACAACAGCTGTTATCACTAGAGCCTTCAAAGGGCTTGCACCTCAACGCTCAGCTTTTAATCTTAGTACCTCGTTTAATAGAAAGATTAATTGAACTTGGCATATCTTGCTCACAATAAATGGAGGCAGAGGAACAGCAAGGAAGTGTGTCTTGTGTGTTCCACTGTGTCTTGGAGATGTGAAAGAAAAAACAGAAAGAGCAGTTAGCTGTTCTTCACCAACATTTCTTCCAGAAAAACCAACCTTCACCAACCTTTCTTCCAGTATTCAGAGAAAGCAAAGATAAAATGCCACAGCTCAAGCAAAAAGATTTGTTTCCATTTAACCTCCAAAAGGAAAAGACAGGAAAATCACTCCATCAGTAAAGGSTCAAGTTGCAGGGGTCAGATAGGGAAATTCACATTAAAAAAGTTAAGGGCAGTAAGACTGGATCCTAAGAAAAGTCTTCCTATTTTTCCATGATCCATGAACTGGCCTGTAGGTCCTGGGCCTTCTCCACATCTACCTTCACAGATCAAAATGGTCTGTCTCCCAAAATAGCCTCCTGAGCCAGGCCAATCTGAGGTGGCATTAATACCAAATCCACARCATGCTGAAGGGCTCACAGACACCCCACAGGGATCTCATCTGGTCAAAGCCAAAAATATCCATTGTGGCATGAGCCTGGTACAGTGTGACTGATCAAAGAGGATTTTTCCATCTCAAATCATGGCCAAATGGTGCAGTGAGACATTTACTGATTACAGCTCAAAGGAAGCATTGAGACTAAGTGCTAGGRAGCCTCCAGCTATCCAGACCATGACTCTTCTCAAAAAACTGAGACAAATTTTATTCAAAATTGAAATGAAGATCTAAATTCCTTCAAAATCTTCATCATCTTTCTAAATTCTGAGCAGAAATATCCCAAAGTGTTTGATGTTGCAGGTACAGGGCATAGACAAAGACATATGTAAATGGTCATATATACCATGGGCATGGACATATGTAAATACTTACCTTGGCCTTTCTAGGACTGAGATAGGATTATGTCTGTTATGACCAGCCATTTAGCACTTGCTCTCAAAATTTAACAATGAGTGCTGCAATAAACAGTTCCATACAATTTATAAAGCAACTTAACATTACTGGGGAAAGCAAAGGCCAAGGACAGGAGTAGCCGCAACCAAAGCTGCCCAAAGTACCTACCCCTGACCTATGCATCACGTCCTCACTGCAAGCAGCTCTCCAAGYTGTCAGCAGACCAACCCTCTCACCAGAGAAGCCACTAGTACTAAGAGATATCTCAAACCCCCCAAAAAAAAAGAAAAAAAAAAGACCAAAAAACCACAAGCTTGTTTGCCAAGGAAGTTGATTTCAAAAGTAAAAAATCTTACAACTTCACGATACACCTCAAGCAAATTCTGTTAAGTTATTAGACTGTGAAACCACATGGAATCAGCCACATGGGATGAGCCAAAGGCATAGCCAGGCTATTAGCCAGCTTTCCACTGTGAACAGGGCAGCAGATAAGAAAAATTCATTCACAGAGCGAGCCTTCCCCTGGCATGTGGTCCCAGCAACTGGCAGGCCGCAGCGCAGGGATTTCCCAAGAGAGGAGTTGTATCTAGACCATCAGGTTTAATACTCACCAACAGACAATCAAAAAATTATCTTCATTTTCAAGAGTAACAAATTGCCCAACAGTTAGAGCGTCCAAATCAATGTGTTAAACCAAAATATACTTTAACAGAGGTGCTTTTGTGTTGTGTTCTGTTTAAGCTGGCATGGCTTAATTTACCAMCTCCTTAATCAACAACCCTTGAAACTTGTCCTTTGCCCCTTCACACTTTCATAGACAGCATGAGATATTTTCTAACATGCATTTCCTGAGTGTTGTCCTCCAAATCTATCCCACTCCTTTGTCCATTCAGCTCAACTCCACTTTCCTGTCAATCCAGACACACTAACTTTCAGGAGCCTAAAGAGGAGCTCAAAAAATAGCATGGAGGTAAAGGAAACCAAAAAAGTGGGACATTTTCATTATTCAAATGCTCATGAACTGTCAAAAAATGGACAGGTAATAATTTTTCCGAACAGAGTCCTGATTTTGGAAAAAAATACTAAAAGCTCAGCATTTCATGCCTCCCATGCCTCTGGGCACCCTTTTATTTTTCATGCCCTGTTTTTTTAAATGTTACATTCAAGAGAATGTACTGCCTTCAAATCATGTACACATGCATGTTTATTAAGTCATTACCATAGCCTTAAGTCCATAAAATCACTGTGGACTGCAATACATATGCATCCAGCAATTAGATGAATAAATTAACCCTGAAAAATTTCTGCTTGGGGTGGAAGAGAACAAGCTGTACTGTGAAAGTTGTAATAACACTCCAGAATAGAGAAATCATTTTGTATTTAAAAGACTGCTGCCTGGCTAGTCTTCAGGAAAGACAAAAAAAAAAAAAAAAATCACCTAATCATGCTGATGATTACCAATAGCTTGAAATTTCTGAAGTAAAGGGAAGAAAAAAATAGTAGAAAACAACAATCTGGCAGAGCTACAGCTCTAAAGTGCATTACCCCGTTAGTGTCATTTTCTATGCAGCAGTGTTCTTTCAATTATTTCTTCCCCTCTCTTCCTCTCTGCAAAGAAAATTGGAAGAAAAACTTGCCTGCAGGATCAGAGAGGGGTATTTTTATCAACCTACTACTAGATTAAAAATGCTTTATCTGAAATGCAGCAGAGGACCAGCCTAAACTACATCTCATCTTCCTTTGCTTCTAGGCTGTGAAGAAGTATCCTACAAAGGCGTTTTGTTTGATTTGTATTATTTTTTAATTTGTGTTATTTTTAGTTTACACTTGCATAACATACCCATGTAAAAGAGAACAAGGGAGGGAGCAGAGAGCTTAGCGAACATCTAAAGCGGGTGGCAGAGGGGGTTGTTAGCAGACACATTTGGTCACTTTGTCACCTGAGGGTACAGGTGTAAATCAAGCCTAACACTCAAAGAGGCAGCTTCCAGCTAGAGCTTCATTAGCCTGGACGTTGACGGTCTACGCTTGCAGTGGTGCCGTCTTTATCTCCTCACAGACAATTCACATGGCAGAGCACTGGGCCTGCAATGAATTTTTAATGGTATTATTAATCATCGTTTGCAGTGCTGAGCTGGAGCACAACTAGCAGAGAGCCGTTTAGTAACTGGGTCACCAGAAACACCATTTGACGGGAGCCCACTGCACTACTGACACAAGCCCCAGGTGGTAGCTGTTCCCACACACATGCACTCACTTCATTACCTCTTGATGCAAGGTGTAATTTGATGCAAGCCTTTTTTTGTTGTTTACCTGCACTGCCCTGTAGCTCAGGGGTGTTGATATTGCAGCAGAGATAMAGCTGAATGAAGATGGGGCAGAGGAGAGCAAGTAAAGCTGGGAAACAGAGAAAACAGGGAAACAGAGACAGGAAAAAAGCAGGAGCTTAAAGTCTGTGTCATTATCTAACATACTACTTTGCTGTGAGCAAGTGAGCCACTTGACTTTAACAGGAAGGGCCATAAATATTTGGATCTCTTCCCTTTCATCCCTTCAAGGGACACCACCACCGGGMAAAAAAAAAGACTGGGTGCAGAATCAACAGGCATTTTGTCCAGGCTATTTTGGGGTGGTTGTTGCAGTCTCTGTTCTGCTGCCTTCCTGGCTCTGTCTCACGTCCGAGTGTACAGGAGCGAGCAGCTATTAGCTTGGCTCAGCAGTGAATGCTCTGCACAATGGCCTGGGAAGAGATTTTTCATTTCATTTTCATACATCATTTGCAGCTTGCTGCAGCCATTCCAGAAAGTCAGCACCAATCTCCTTAAGTTAACATGGAACAAACAGGAAAGGATATAGAATTCTTCTGTTGTTATTTAAAAGTCTTGTCATGTCTGGGCACATTCGGTGCTACCACTGATTTCATTTTCAATATACTTCACTGATATAACGAAGTCATTTCCTTGAGAATACACACGGGAGGCCTGGACAGCATTAATGTAGAAAAAAAACAAACACAACCAATTTGCTTGTAACAAATCTACTTTCTGTCTTGCCCTTTGCTTGCTGCTGGGTATTTTTTCTCCACATTTTATATTAATATGATGGGCCGGATTCTGATTTTCAGCATTGCTGTTAATCCAAAGCGTGTACCCAAAGAGCGAATGGAATTGCTCCAGGTTTATAGTAGTGTAACAAAGATGAGGATAAGGCCCCGGAGTTTGTATCGGAATAACTCAGACACTGGCTCCTGTTTATTCCTCACTTAGAACTGCTAAAAAATAAGTGAAAAGTGGCCCAGAAAAGTCCAAGAGCCCCTCTGCATCCAGGTTTTTCCAATCATGTCTGTGTCCTTTAATCATTCATCCTCTTCAGTTACACCCTCTATGAGAAGTAGTAGAATAAAGACATTTTTGCAACCTCCAGTGGCTTTATGCAGAATTAAGTAGTTAATTTTTGCCCAGTACCATAGGCCAGGTTCTGTGCTGATTAATACTTGATGCATGTTGGCTAAGGGTGGGTTAAGGTATGAGCCAACACAGCCCTGAGCTCTAGCAAAGAATGTACCAGGTCAAATATTGCTAATTTGTCATTTATTTAGTGTTTTTTTTTCCGATCTATGTGATGGCTTCACAGAGCTGAAATAGGCTTCATATCTTTTTAGTGAGCTTTGCAACTCACTAAATACGTTTGGGGACCCATCCTGGCTGCAGTCTATAGGAAACAATGGAGGCTGTAGAGGTAAATTCATTATAACCAACTCACCAGAGCAAGGAGTGGTGCGACAGAGCTCTGACTCTGTGCAGAATAAGCAGAATTTGATTTGAAACAGAGTCACAAAGTGACCAAGGTCCAAGACAAGCAGTGGAGAAACTGTTTCCTGCAGTTCTTCTGCAGTTCCACTTTGCACAGCTGCATCCAGTCCGTTTGCATACATTTTCTTTTATTCATACTGGTGAAAAAGCAATGGTGCATATCCTTAGGGTAACACAAAGCAAGCCAAAACAAATCTAATTTTGGTTTTGCAGTTTGAAAGGTCTTCTGGGCAGTGATTGCATTTCACTTCATAAGAGCATATGGCACAATTACTTGATCCATTTACCAAGGGCAACATTAATGACTTTTCCATAGCCCAACAGCATACACTACTGAATGGTTAAAAGGATGTTCCCGTAAACAAAATGCTCAAAAGCTAGAGTCTGTACTGTTATCCTTTTCCCCTTTGCCCTTTGAATCCAAGCCAGGAACATCTCATGTGTCATATGAAAGGGTTGCCGAAGAGAGAGCAGAGAGAAACAGCGACAGTCACACTGATACCAGCTGCAGCGCTGAGCACTGGTGCAGATCTGCTGCTGAGCTTGATTCAGTGCTCTGCTGTTCCTGGAAACACAAGAAAAGACAAGAATATGGTGCTATTCCCCCATGCAAACTCAGTCCCTATCCAATTGTTCCAAGAGGCATATCCCATAGTTTTCCCATAATAGTCAAGAAATGATTTTGGGGAGAGCTTTTGCATGAAATAGGCCTGATTGATACCAGTGTCTGTATAGAGAGCCTTGGCTTCTAATTCACCCATCTATACTAGATGCCCCAAACTGGACTGTGCACATAGCCCGGATCAAATAAATGCTTCACTGAAATCATCCTAACTTGCAGAACACCCCTAATCAGTGTCAGTTACAAAAATTCTGACATTTATAAAACTTCAAAACGCACAAAGACACTAAAGGAAGGAAACAAAAAGAAAGACCCCTGTGTATTTAAGATTACCATAGCTTACACAGCAGTTTCTGTTACGATTAGCTCTCAGAGTATCTGCTTATGTGAGAGAATTCTGCTTGCGAGAAGTGAAAGAACTTTTCCTTGCCAGAGATAATATCTAACTGAATTCAATACTGCTAAATTTCCATCTTCTAACTGAATTCAATGTCACTAAATTCTTTTATTTCTGTGTATTTATCAGTATTTCACATTTGTTTAGTCGCTTTTACTTGTTCCTGTTGCCCTCTGCTACATGAAGCATCACTACATTCCTAGATAAAAATGTTATTGCCTCAGTCATGGGCCTCAAAAACACTTTCAATGGATAGAGTTGTTAATTGCAGGAATGAGGAAATAGCTCTGCCATCAGTGTTAATATTCTTTGATAAGTAGCTGTCTAGAAATCATTTCAGAGTAAAGGAGAGACATTCAAGTAATTTCCATTGAGAATAGTGCTTGATAGACACATGAGCAGGTAAACAGAACCCTAAGTTAGCAAAGTGGTACATACATATTTATATCTAAATGTATGCTGATGCAAAAGAGCTCCTTCAACCAATACACAGAGATATGGAAYATTTTGGTGAGTCACTCTAAGGCTCAGGTAGACACTGAATGAGACAGGAACTGGTAGGCTACATGACCAGAAGTCATTGCTTCTCATGACCCTCATCCAGTAAAAGTCGAGGGAGTATTTCCTGCAATCATAAGGACAAATGAAAGGACAAAATGTGTTACCTATGATGAARAGTCAGATCAAGAGTGAGACAGGACCAGAAAGATGGCTTGAAATTCTGAAGGAAGATGTGAAGAATGCCAGTGCAAGTTTTGATGAGATGCTGAAATAATCAGTCATAGTCTGGAATCAGTGAAGGCRCAGAAAATTAAAATGATTTAAAATAGAGGGCATTCATAAATAGGAACTCTAGACCCTGAAGAAGTAGGAAAGAATTTTAAAGTATTCATTAAATGTACCTGTGAATAATAATTAAAAAAAGTTATTAACTTTTGACCAGCTCACACTGAAGATGCTGCAGAAGCCAACTAATGTAGGGGCAATGATCAAAAACTTTTAGGGAGACCAATTTTAAAAACACATCTTGAGAAATGCAGAAGRTTGGGAAATATCCAAGAGAGTTATYTCATGAGAAACATAGTAGGACATTGACTCTTTTTATTCTTCCTATTAAGTTGTATTAAGCTGATGTTTTTCAGAGTAACCACAAAAAATTGATCATCAGAACAATGTGCATATGACCAGTCTGGAAGCATCAAAGTGGGAGTTCACCAATATGATCCATGCAGTTAAAGAAAGGCTCATTCATAGCAGAATTACAGCAGTGTCTAGGGGCCAGGCTATGATCTCTTTGTTCTACATTCCAAACAAACAGAGAGTTTGCCCAAGGAACTAACAACCTTAATAGACAAAACAAAAGGTTGGAGAAGGATACAACCCAGGAAAGATACAGTGCTCTCCTCATATTAGTTAAAATGTGCCAAGAATGATCTACTTCTGTCTAAGGTAGGGCTGACCACCAAGAGCAGAATAGAGTATCCCAGTTCTTTGAATACACACCCATTGCTTGAGGAATTCTGAAATAAATACAACAATTGCATCTTGCCAGTTACCTTTGGTTTGGAGGGTCAAAAGCCAAATCTTAGACCACCTAGGAAGCTGTAGGATTTGAAGAGCTATTGCGCTTGTGCCTTTTGTTACTGTAAAGTGGACGAATGCAGCATATGTGAAAGATTAAAAGAATATCAGGCAGTTCTAAGAGGTTTGCTTGTTATGAACTCAGCTTTGGCAGCAGAGAGGTATACAGAACGGTATGAACGTTGGTAGTTGCGTCCAGTGGTCTTAGCAGATTCACAGGGATTCTGCTCAAGATCACTGATCAGAGGTTGTCACACAGCTACGCCGTATGTGAGAACGTTAGCTCTCTAATATTTATTAGCAATCACACTTTCTTAATTACTTGCCCTCACCTGCGTTTATCCATTAAATGAACCAGAACAGAGGTCTGCAYTTCCCTGACATTTTGTTCTGTGACATGCTGCCTACTTGAGCATGGAGAAAGCACTGAGATCATCTCCAACCAACGAAAAAGGTGCCTGGTAATTAAGCAGAAACGATTAGCATATGCCTTTCAGAACTGAAGCTATATCTTTTATGAGATAGGATGTGTCAGAAATGCACAGAGCATTAAGGAGATACAAAATGACTTAACAAAGATCTCCATTTTTGTTCTCTGCTCCTCTCAAGAATTTTTACTATTTGATTTGCTTCTTTATCTATATCATGATTGATCTCACAAGGAATGAAAATTGAAGGAAATAAATACAGTTTCACAGAYGCAGACACTACTACTGGCAATATGGCTAAGGTAGTTCTAGATATAATTGTCAACAAATTAATGCACCAAAGAGTGCTGAACCACAGATGCTATTTTGGGCTTTGTTTTGGTAAATAGCAAGCACATTGCAAGAGAAGCGATCAAAGAAAATAACCTTTGACTGAGTGATCACAAGTTGATTCATTTTAAATTAAATGGAAGAGTAAACAAAAATAGGTCTGTAATTAAGGTTGCACATTTCGAATGATCCAAATTTGAGAAATTAAGGGAACTAATTAGTGAACTCAGCTGGACTAAAGAAGGAAAGGACTTCAATGTGAGGAAGGCCTGGAATTCCTCTAAGCCAAAAGAATAAAAACTACCTCCAGCATATCTCCCAAGCCAGGGAAAAACAAAGCCTGTRAGAATAGCTTTGAATTTAAGTGGATAAATAAACCACTTCTACAAAGACAATTAACAATCAACCAAGGGCCAGAGAGGAGTGCAAAATGGCAACTCAGCAAAGGAACTGTGTTTTCGAGATCACGAAGCTTGAGGCTAAAGTGAAAAGTGCCAACAGTCAAGCTGAGTGTGACCTTGCAACAGATATAAAAGCAAACAGCATGTGTTCTTCAGCCCTATGAAATTAAATTAAAAAAAAAAAAAAAAAAAAAAAAAAAAAGCTAGCCAGGAATATTAAAGACATGAAGGTTCTGGCCCCCAAATTAAATGGATGCTTTATTTGCTTTATTTACACTGATTTTTCAGTGAAGATAACAGTGATCAAGATAGGCAACATTGCAGGATGGCTAATGTTAAAAGGATGGCACAGCTCCCACAGCTGAGGGAGAAGCTAAGATCAAACAGCTCTCTCCATCTTCTTGGGATGGCAACTACCAGTGTGAGCCAGTATATGGCAACGAACAGGAGAGGTAGGTATGACAGCCCAGAGAGAGGGACACAGAAAGGAACAGGAGATCAGAGGAATGAGATGAGCTAATGGAGGAAGTTAAGATGAACTGACTGAGGAGAAAGAGCTTCTTCCATGCTAGGAAATTTGGATCCCAAATAACCTTCCTTTGCTACCATCTTTCACCTCCACACCCTTCTCTCCTGTGGCAAAGCACAAACAAATTCTGTGTTGTCATCACCAGTGCCAATGACACTGCGAGGTACCAAGGCAGAAAAGGAAACACAATGAAAAACAGTAGATCATAAGAGAAAAAATAGCRTGTGTCCCAAGTCCTGTGCCATCGTTGTTAAATTGTCCCTGGGCTCCRGCTCTAGGAACTCAAGAGGGCAACTCCATGGGAACATGAGCATTTTCACCTCTAGTACCTGTACTTGCCTTCCCTCAGAACAGATGGTCTATTCTGCAAGCTCAGCGCTTTTCATTTCTTGACCTGGGAGAACTGCAAATTCAAAGAAAGCTTCCAAATGATCTTGAGAGGCAGCAGCAGTGGGCTAATGAGRATGCCATCTTATATAAATATTTGCTATATGTTAATCTCTAGAAAGGCAAAGAATCATGCAGTGAATAAATGAGATGACCTTTTATTTTGGAAGAGTTTAAAATGTGAATTGCCCCCCAGGGGAAATGCAAGAAAAAAGCCTCTGGGCAGTATCTCACTACTGAATGTTTATGTTAATGCCACTCTAAATTAGAGCAAAATTAAGTAAATTTTGTTTTGCATGGGGAGGGTACATTCAATGGGGGTCTGGTCTACCACATTTACTGAGACAATAACTCACGTAAAGAATTATTTGGCAAACACCTAAGAAACAAATCACTCTCATTTGGTGGGCTACAGAAAGCTCACAAGACATCAATCATAAATCCACTGGAGAAGAAAATAGTGATACTTTTACAATGGGCTGTAATTTCCAGTGCAGCTAATACACAAATAAAACTGCTGTCAGTAGCAGTAGGTGCATTTGTTGTATCTTGATAACTACTGAAAGAGGCACACAGTCATTTCACCATGTTGAAGTTATACTAAAATATCTCTCTGACCCCAGCTGAACTCTGTAGCCTCCCATATTGCACCACAGCCTTCAAAGAGCTTCCCACTGAATCGCTTCCTTGCCTTTTCTTGCTGCACTCAAGACCTTCAGATGCAACATCTGTCCTGCCAGGTGTCCTCGTCATAGAGTCCAAGGCCTGCTCAGCATCTGCTTTGGAAGATATGCTGAAATCAGCAGGAGTTGAAAGTCCAAATTCCTTTGAAAATTCTGGTCCAGGCTCATGGCAGAGCGTGGGCCATAGGTTGCCTTATTTCTGCTCCAGGTTTTCAGGAAGCATCAGACATACTGCGCCTACGTTTCACAGATGGACTGTGCATGGAAACACATGGCATTTATTGTGCATATACAGACCATCTGTCCAGTGTACAGACCAAAGGCTCCTGGAAATGCTGGACACACCGCATRTGCCCTACAGCTGACTGGGGCACATGCAGAGAGCATATCTGAATTTTCACTCTGCCTGAGCAGTCAGAACCTCTGAAATCCTGGACAGAGATACTTGCTTGAACTCACTTGAACTCAAAATCTATAGCGGGGRGAGAAAGTGTATGCCCACCATGTGCAATTGTTCAAAATGCTTACTTTTATACAATAAGAGGGATTCTACAAACCCTGGCTCTCCTAAGCCACTGTACACAGCCAAATGAAAGGGAAGGCTCTGTTGTGTGCAGAGCAACAGTTAAAGGATCAGGTTGAAAGAGAACTGGGACCTCTTCTGCCCTCAAGAAAGGTCAGAATCCTGTAATGAAACTGTCAGTGGGAAAGACCTCCTCAGTCTCAAAAGCTTGAAACGCTGGCGGTTTTATAACAAACTTCAATTTGTAGAGAGCTTGGCAGCTCCGGCGAAGTGCCTAGGTTTCAGGCACATGATCCTGAAACTTCCTAGCCGTACTCACTCCCACAGAAAACAACTGTGGCTGCTGTCATACGTCTCAGGTTCATCCTTCACTAGCACAAGGAATAACAGGTTTGACGTAGGTTCCCTTTTGGCCAAATTCCAGTCACCTTTCCACATATCTGTCCCAAAAATGTGCTGCAGAGCAGACCSTGGGTGCAGAAGAGGGACATACACTCAGAGGAGAGCAAGATCCAAATGCCATGAGCAAACCACTATCACTCAGAAGAAGGCACAGCTTCTCTGAGCTCTCTCTAATGACCTTTTAGCCTTTTGTGAGGATGGTTAGGTCTCCCTCACTATCCCAGCAGTAACAGTCATTTATACAGATATACAAGTCTATTTSTCCTGACTTTCTGGGAGTCTCAAAGTTGTGAAGACCACATGGAGCTGAAAGGTGTTTCTGTAACCTACTGAGAGGACAAAGAGTTGCACAGAATCTGCTCCAGCGCTGCAGAGATGAATACACCTCTTAAAACTCACATATACATATGCAAGTTGCTGCTTCTGGTGGGAAGCAATACACCCACATGCTATTATAACATATCCCATAATAGAAAGCGACTCACATATAGATGATCAGCATATTTGATACCTGGGTATTTCRTGCAATCCTGCCCTGAGGTTCTTCTCCAAATCACCTGGTTCGGTGTCACCTCAGCCATAGCCTGGTGGGTGGAGAGGAAGAGTGATGATAGCACATGTCTTCAGCAAAGGTTACACCTGCCAGGCTGAAAGGCCTCCCAAAGATGCAGTAGCTGCTAGAGGTTACTTAGCTGCTTACCACCTCTCACTTTCTCTCCTCCCCATAAAGGGCAGCCAAGCAATTATGGAAAGAAAAGAACCAGCAGCCTGCAAATGTGAGCATCCTCTCACAGCAGCATAAATCCAGCGTCAATGGCATTAAAACACAGCCTGAAAAGCACCAGCTTTGACAAAGCTTTCTTTATTAGCACTGTTTAATCACAGAAAGGTCCCTGGGTGCTGACCAGACCAGGAACACTTGTTTGCTGTCAGCACTAGCTAAATCACACTGAGGGGCCCCTCTGGACTCAGCAGCGATGCCCGCACCTCCACACACCTTCCCCACAGAGCCAGCTGGAGAGAGCTGCAGGCCTCTTCAGCAAACACTCCCTCAGGCACTATGTCCCCCCTGGGGCACAGGGAGGTGGGAAGCAGTCCTTAGGAGAGGACACTGGGCTGCAGAGGGTCCACAGGATGGAGCAGAGCAGCAGCCGGTTCGGGAAGGCCGCAGAGGGCCGGGCAYCGTGCTGTGCTGGCTCTGCTCACTTAGGCAGGACTTTGCACAGGCACTGCAAGCTAGAGAAGCTGCCAGATCTCATGTCAGGTTGAGTACAGTCACAACATAACAGAGGTGTCAACCGAACCCAACCAGCATGGAGGGCCTCACTGATCTCCCAGCAAGACACCACGGTCCAGCCTGGGGCTGCTCCAGCCCACAGYGTTATCCAGAGGCGCTGGAAAAGGAACGTGCCAGGCCTGCCAGTTCRCCCGCTGGGAGGGTGAGGCAGAGCTGCAAAGGTGACACCCAGAGCAGGGAAATGGCTCACGGGACTTCGGCTTCAGATGAACGCGGAGCACAAACAAGCACGAACGCCCAGATGCTCAGCACCACACAGCCAGGGGAGATGGCCAGATTAGAAGAACCAAACAAATGTGTGTGGGAGTGGATATGAGATCAGAGAAGCGGGGTCAGGCGGGTTCAAAAACAAGCTCTGAAAGTCCTTAGCATACTATTGAGCTTGATCTTGAGGAAAGGAAGCCTTTGAAAGTGGTGAAGGGACAGGCTGATATAATACCACAGCCTGCGTGCAGAGAATTGCATGGCTTCGACATAATGAAAATCTCAGCGCATTATTCTTCTCTCGCTTAGCCTCATTTAAATCATGAATAATGACATGGCAAAATACAACAGGTTAAAGTCAGTGGGAGGGAGAGGAGAATCACATCCCTTTTGTTTAGAGAGAGGCCCATTGAAAAAAAAAATGCAATAGAAGGAGATTTGCAGCAGTCAAGAGGAAAATGATCAGGGATGCCATGAATAGGAGTTACTGCAGCRGAGCAGAGACCCTGTAAGGAAGAAGAGGAGACTGCAGATGGGGAAAGAAGGCTGAGCAAAAACTAGGGGCAAGCAAAAATCAGAGTAATTTCAATTAGAGATACAACTTCGCCATGTGAACCAAATAACGAGACTTCCTTTCTTAACTATAGAAATGTAAAATGAGGACGGGCTGTGTTGGTAGGCATGGATTCACACTAGTCCCTTGAGAGGACCTGATGAGGGAGGCCAGTACTTTTGCTATCTCCTTCTTTCCTGGTGACTGAACTACATAAAAAAAGGCAGATAAAAATATATGCAGAACCCCTCATTACTTTGCCAGGGAACCAATTGCTCTGGTTGCCACATGAGAGTCATACTGCTGTGTATGGAGGAGGGCAGGCTGAGTGTGAGAGGTGTAGGGACTCTGTCACTTGCTTTGAAACATTGTCCCCACACTGAGAAAATATATATAATTTGAGAGTCCTTGCTAGGAATATGACTTGCTCCCAATTTAAGAACTAGACACCCTATTTTGCAGCTATGCTTTTAGTATAGAGCTCAAAACATTTTGGTACCTGTGATACTGTATGTTAAACCAGAGGCAGGCTTCAACTCAGTTTACCAGGCAGAGAAAGGTCTCTAGAGATACTGCCATTTTAGAGGGAATTTGCAGGGCAAGAGGTTGCATGAAATGCCTTTTAAGACAGCTAACAATAGCTTGGTTTGTCACAAGGAAAAAAAATGTCTTTAGACCCCATAAAACCCCAGTTTGGGGTCATAATTTTGTGTTGACATTCTTCTGATATAGAAACAGAATTTCTAATGAAGAACGAACATCAAAAAATCCTTGGGGATTTTAAGTAAATCTCAGTACTTTAATCTGGCCCTGGCATACAGTCCTGCTGCATATCATATAATGCATACATACACATCCCACTACCAGCGTCTTATCAAACTGAAATGACAAATAGTGCCTAGCCATGCTGTTTCTGCAAGGGAAGCAGGCTTCTGTTTATTTCTCATTTGGGGAAAATGACATTGATAGCAAGCAAGAGATTAGTGTATGTTCCTGGACTGGAAGAAATAGCWGTAGTAGAAAATAGCCCCTATTCCCAAATGATGGGGATGAGTATATCTAATTAAAAAATAATCTTTTATTGTCTACCAACTCAATCAGAGTTTCAATATACAAACCAGCAATTACAGGAAGCAGATAATCAGTTATGCATTTAAAAGACTTTCTGCTGAATTACATATCCTTTAATTAGATATACACTTTTAAAACAAAAATTGGATTTCTTGGAAGCAAAGGAGAAACGGTCGCCAGACTAGGACTGGGTATACTTTAACCAAGATCATCAGAAATTATTTGGAATAATGAAAGTTAATCATCCTGGTTTTAATCATATGTGGCAAACACTAAGAGCTAACTTTTGCTGCCCTAAGGCACCTTGTGGTATCCCTGTTATCCTTACATTCTTTCAAGCATGAGTATCACYGAATATAAAGTACTAAAAACAACTTAAAGTTTTAAAGGTATTCATAGCATATACATTAATGTAACAGAGGTACTGGCTGGATATACTTCTCTCTCATATATACTCTTAATATACAGCATTTGCTGTGGTGATTACTATGAAGTGGTATGTCTTTTTTCAAGAAACGATGCAAATCCTGCTACAGGTAGTAAGACAAGGTGTGAATCTTAGGCTTAAATATTCAAGGATATAAGTTGATACAGGCATCCCTCTAATTGCWAGTTAGGTCTAGAAGTAAATGTCATTTCTGCAGCACACATTTCTGCCATCAACACCATTCCAGTTACCTTCAGAGCTTACAGAGAAAATAGATGGTGTGCTGACTCTCAGAAACAACCAGGCCTCCACAGTTAGAATCTTCCTTCTTATTTAAGGCAAAACAACTCACACAAGTGCAAACACCAGAATAATCCCCAGGAATGCAGAGACGGTGCCTCCAAAACAAGCTCCAGTTTGGGGATGTTAATGGATGCATTTTCACTAGTTCACCAGCATATATGTTCCCTCTCTGCAGCATTCAGCACAGAAAACACTACAGGCCTTTGGTGCAGAGGGTGAGGTGGAGCACTGATTCCCAGCCACGGTGTTAAGCCAGGAACATGCTAATGCAGATTAATAGCTCCAGAAGGAGAAGAATCTAGATGCTTCATTTCCAAGTTCTCCAACTTCGAGCAATCACTCAGACACAGATGCAAGTAGCTGCCAAAAAAATCAAAACCTTTTTCTTTTGAATTGCAGGGTAAGGGACTACCAATATCCATGAAAATGTCATGGTTATAGGCAGATTTATGAGCATCCCAGATTGCTGGAGGAAAAATTGTCAACAGCATCCCACTGCAGCTGTGTCTATCCTGCTCAAGTGTGAGATACCAGATTGGCACCAGCCCACTTATCCTGCCTAATTGGGCAAAACTATTGACTGCAATATAGTGTTTAATTGGGTTTTTTTTGTTTGTTTGTTTGCTTGTTTGTTTATCTTGCAGGGGACTTGGGATTGCCAGATTGCAGCTACATACATATGCTTTGCACTGCTGTTTCTTCTGGACAGTTTCTAGGTAGTAATGCACCTACCACTCTTCACATAACTTTTTTGGGGGAAAATCCATTAATTCAAATGACCTGTTTACAAGGGACTATTTTGAGCTGTCACTGAGGCATCTTCTTTATGTGGGTCCAATGCTTAGCATTAAGGAACCTTAACATTTAGCTGTTTTTCATCATTTATTAATACACTGTGCATTAGAAATAATCACCCAAATGTATTTTAACACAATAAATCTCGCTCTGTCTTGGTGGACACTCTTCCCTAGCGTTTCAAATATATTGATTAAAAAGTGGTTTCTCTATAAAGTCAGCCTATATGTCACATTTCAAATACAGCTATCACATTCATTTTAAAGAGCCAAACTGAAAACTGAAAGCCTGCCTTGTTAGATTTTGCTCCTCCAAATTCTACGATCAATTGCTTTTATTTTAAAGTTCGTTTCTGTGGGAACGAGCTCTCAAAAAAAAGTGCCAGGTTACATAACGAAAACGGCTCTGTAGGTGCCTGCCAAGGATACCTTCCTGCCCAAGCCTCTGCTGAAGAATCACTGTCTCTTTTAAAGAGTTTCCCCATTGAACACCATGGGATATCCTGATGGATGGATGGATGGATGGATGGATGGAAGGAAGGAAGGAAGGAAGGAAGGAAGGAAGGAAGGAAGGAAGGAAGGAAGGAAGGAAGAACATTTCAATTTTAAGAGAAAATTTTGGCAATGCGATGTGCAGTAGTTTGCAAGCAGAATCTGGCTCTGAAGCCAAGAGAAGCTATATGGACAGCACAGGCACATTTGGCCTAAGCTAATATACCCCATCTATTAACTCCAGCTCAGCACCACATTCACATGGCCTTCAGCTACAAGGAGTATGGCAGACCATGCTCACCTCTGCTTAGAAGATGTCCTCCACCTTCTGATTTTGGACTAGGAACAAGGCTTTAAATGGCTTCTGAAAAACTAAAAGTTTTTTCTTTTTTTTTTTTTTCTAATGGAGAACAACCACAAACACACTTCATTTACACTAATATTCCTCTCAACAGAAGACATTTAATTTTTTACTAGACATTTACTCTCTCTGTCCCCTGGGTTCATCACAACGGCAGAGTGGGTAAGTCCTAGACAGGTGCCTCAGCACATATCACAGCAGCACTGGAAAAGGCTGCTGGACACATGGGCATTATCCATAGTTACCAGCACAGTCAGATGGAACCTGAAGATATTCAGAGAGAAATTGGAAGAGGGAAGGGAGAGAACCCAAATTTTCAGCACATATTAAAATAAATCTTACAAACRCACATTCCCTGAGTAATGAGTAGGTAAAAGGAGGATCATAAAGAATGCGTTTCCTCTAATACCATATAAAAAAGCTACTTGTCCATGTCTCTGGCATCAGCTATGCAAGAGGTCACACTAGAAGCTAATAATATTCTTTACTGGCTGTGAAAGTCCATGAATATATGTTTTTTTCTGTGGTTTCATGTTTTCTGAAAAAAAATATTCCAACCTCTACTTGAATTCCAGAGGATATGGCTGATTATGAGTAAAATGATGCCTTTGACAGACTAAATCAATAGGGTAATTGATGCAAAGGGGCTTTCTCGAGGTAACATGATATAGCTCCCACGAAGGGAACAATGACCTAGGTGGTTTTCCCCAGGGTTCCTGGATTAATACATACATTTTCATTGTGGTGATAATGACAGTAGACAGTAAAGATGGAAACACTACCAATGGCAAGAAAGAAATTTTACCAAGTATCAGACATTGCCTCTTAGAATGAAATACTCTCTTCTGGCCCACACTAGTCATGTGTGATAGAGAGGCAGAAATTGTCGGCATCTCCTTGAAGAAAACAAGACCTTCTAGAGATTTCTCACCACCCTTTCTCACATTCTCACAAGCAGCCAGAACACTGACTCTTTCACTCTTAGGTGATCCTAGGCCTGCCCCATGTCTCCACAGGGCAAAATATGGATGACAGAAAGGATACTTCCTCCTGTTCTGTCCTTGAATGATGATCTCAGTCTAACCTGAAGACTTCTTGTCTTCACAGTGATCCAGAATCACTGACATGGTTCCCACTGGTTGCTTATAACGTAGGAGTCAAATGTTTAGATCAGAGCCATCATTAACTCTCCCTCCATCTTAGCTGTCTCATATAACTGATCAGTTTGTGCCCTTTCTCTCCTGAACCAAAACCAGCCTTAGCTGGAATGATGTGTATTTGTATCACGCATATGAGTTCCTCAAAACTCTATAGCTTGCAAGTCTGAGTTACAATTCTTACCTCTTCATTTTTTGGTTATTGTCCCTTTCAGTCCAATGCACTGGGGTTCATCTCTCTGTTTTGGTTSTTATGGAAGCAAACACCAGCTTTTTAGGACAAAATATGAAATTTTCCTGTCCCAGGTTACTAATTCACCCTCCTCCTTGTGGACTGACCCATCAAATCTTCTGCTGCAACAGCAGGTTCATCCTGTGCTTAGCTTTGGTCTAGTTTAAACTACATGGTCTCATTGCTTGTTATGGAAAGGATTTTAATCCTTGTGCCTGCAAACAAGTCAAGAGACTTGCATGGAATCAAGAGGATGCAGTCTATGCCACATACACCTACCCTAAGGATCTATCACCATTATCCAAAGTATTGGTTTTGAAGATAAGACACTGGCCTAATAGGGACTGCAGTGACAAACCAGTCTTGAAATTCTGAGGTTGCTTAAAGCACACTCTCCATTTATGATGGTTACCGAAACATGAATAATTTACCACCTTATGCAGAGTGGTTTCATTTGTGCACCATAATTGCAGATGATGTCAGCACTGGGATTTGTCCTGGGAGGCTAAAAGCCACTGTAAAGACATTGTCTGTTGTGGATGTTATTTTTTAGCTCCTAAAGCAACAAGTAATGCAGAAGTATAGATCTGAAAAAGACAACCCATAATTACCCCACAAGTAGTTAAAATGATTTGGGGAGCAATGGAGAGCAGCTGATCTACAGTCATTAAAGTCTGCGTTTCAACAGCARTTCTGATCAGCTGTGGCAAGTCAGGAATTTCATTTCTGGTGACAAAGCATCTTGATTCCAGTAACCAGAAGTACAAGATTGGCAGGTCTGTGTATTACTAAGACCAGTTGCTGTCACTGAGAAACTGCCTATAAGCAGGTCCCACTTCTGCTATGAAAATCTACCTGTGTTCTGCAGTGAGATGTACAGTCCCAAGCAGTGACACTACAAAACCCCTGTCTCCCATTTCTGCAAAGGACCCATTCCTAGAAACACGGTCACGCAGAGTATGTTCACAGTGATTCTTARGGGCTAAGGGTAGAGGGAAGGAAAAGACAAATTCTCCCTGTTCCCTTTTCCCTTCCCTTTCTAATTTCTGGTTGGTTTGTGATGCCGATAGAGTCAAGGACTAGAGACATAAGCAGGGCACTCAGGCACCACTGGACACAACAGGAGCATAGCTACGGGCTCTCCAGTCGACTAAAGCCTAGAGCTGATAGAATATTTCTCTTTTTATCTAACATGCAACTACCTCTAATTTGTTCTTCATTTATTGGGTTTAAGTAATTCTCTACTCAATTGCTTAACTTTCAGCTCTACACAGCACAGCCCGTAACAGGATAGATTACAGCCTGTGACTTGCACTTCAGGAGGAATTAGGAGGATGTCACCACCTTGCAGGTTCTGACATGATAAATCTTCCCCAGAACTGCGAAGAGGAACAACAGACTGAGTCACGGCTGAGAGTGCTACCCGTTGAAATTTCCCAGCAGGATGGGCTGGCTCTTCTCACCTCCAAAACCTGACGTTGCTAAACAGCAGCCTGTTTTGTGTTAACTTACCAACTATCTCTCATGGGCACAGCCCAAGTGCAGTAAAAAAGGGCTGCTTTAACTCTACCCAAAATATAGGGCCCAGCTTTAGGCTGGCATTTGTCATTAATCTGTTTTTTTTTCTTTTTTTTCTTTTTTTTTTTTTTTTAAGGGTAAGGATTTGGCTCTCTACAATTAACCAAGAGTTTTGCCTTAAACAAATGGGACAGAAATGGGACAAGACAGCTAACATTACAAACAGGAAAGAAGCCCTAGGGAGATGTGAATATTCCACAATGGATGTGTGGAAAACAGGGAAGTGTGACCCCCTTGCCATGATCTCCAGGTACGTCTAAGGCTAAGGGAGAGGCTGTTAGCTCAGAAAGAAGATTATTCTTAGACCACTATCTTTCCTTGAAATTATACTGGGCAAAACCAGCCGATTTCTACATAGCTTTAATTCACAAGTAATCAAATAGCAATCTCAGCTAATTGGTTCTTGACTCTTTATAAAGGAAACTGCAGCTTAAAGGTTACAGTTATGGCCTATCTGCTACATGAACATTGCAGGCTTGATTGCAATGCAAACCCAGGGGCTGGCACTCTGACCCTGCACATATTTCTCATATAGCRGCTGTAAAGGTCTTGGAAATAACCAAAAGAAATACTGACACAGAAGTGGGGAGTAGTTTCTTGCACAGATTTGAGCCATTTTTTCCTACCTTGACACAGAAGATGGGGAGATGGTGCTCAGGATGTTCTGTGRTAGTTATTTGCAACTGGCAGCAATGTAGGGAAGGAAGCCAGCCTTTCAAAGCACTTTGGAAGTCACCTGAACAGAGAAGTCTGAGAGTTGATTAACGGGTGCAAAAGAAATACAACCATGAAGAAAGCCCCAGGACCAAGTCTCCTTTGGAAGCCCTGGCCTCGGGCTCCTCACTGACCAGAGGTATTGCAAGAAACAGGACAGAAGGGAGAGAATAACTGTGGAGAACGTGACCACTGAAGAAACTGAATAATATTYCCACTCAGGACACTTTATAGAGGTCTCCATCTCATATGCTTGCAAAGGAACAGTCATYTTCTGGAAAGGCCCTTTTGCTTTGTCCTCCTCTTCTCCACTGYGGAAAAGGATCATGAGCTTGCTACCACTGTTCACTCATCAGTTTGAAACATGTTGCCCTAGGGTGGTCTTACAAAGAGATAAATGCTATTTTAGCCTCTAGTCACTCAACTTCATGTTGCAGTGGATACCATAAAGAGATTTTCAGTTCTAGGTATTCCCCAGGTACTGTAGCAATGAGAGTCTGCAAAGGATCAAGGAAGAGTTGTTCACTTGCTTGCTTTCACTGGAAGTTTAATTTTCTGTGGAACACTTTTCAGAAATTTTCTCATGTGAAAAATGACTCATCAATGAAAAATATTAGAGARGGGGGAATAGAATTCCAAACATTCCCCTAGGAACTCATAAATACATGCAGTTTTTGACAAGGAAGAGTAACTCTCGACACATTTTGACATTTCAAATTGAAATATTTCATATTCATAGTGAAATATTTCATAGTTCGTTTCCCATTGCTGTTCCCATGGGAACTGTAGTTTGGGATCCTCAGTTCCTCACAGCTGTCCAGAAAATACACTGCACTATACCCTTCTGGAGGTCTTGCAACCTCTCAGCGTGGCAATCTAACAGGATATTGTAAGAAGCGAGAAGAGTGAAGATTATGGCACATTCTGAGAGACAAAGCTATAACTCCTGTAAGCAACTGCTCAAGCAGGCACCGTCCATTGAGTTGTCAAACTACAACATTTTAACTTGAATAGTCTCAACTACAAAAGGTATCTTGCTTTTCCCATGAAGCACTTTGATTTTCAGAAAGAGAATGCTTAAGGGTTTTAGGAGTCAACATTTTCCCATAGGAACCTTTTAAAAAAGAATTCTGTTATCTTCCTTGACATTTTCAACATGATAGCTAAACAGATAGGTAGATAAAATATAGATATTCTGATGAGTTCTGGGGTGTATAACTCCAAATCTATCATTCTGACTGCCTGGAAGCCATGTGATTGTGCTGTCTCCTCCATGTTTCAGCCATAAAGGAGGAGCACCTGTGAAAGGAGAGCCTGGCCAGTGAGAATCATATAAAATGGGTCTGATAACATTTTAAGCAAGACAATCATGCCACTGAGGACACCAACCTAGCCCTCTTCAGCAGATATTGCCTTAATCTGCTGTTAGAAAACTTCAGTGATAGACTCCATAAATTCCACAGAAGAGTCTCCCCCAGTACATAATTACCTTTACATGAGGGAGTTTGTAATGCCTTAATGAAACTTCCTTTGCTGAACTTTAAGCCAATTATTTCTTTTTCTGTTCACTGAGGAGAACAGACTGACTATTCTACTCTACAGCAGCCTTTTACATATCTGAAGAACRCCACACTGCTCTTTATACACTAAACATGCCCACATCCACCAGATCCGTATTCTTGGCTCTTCTCTAGGCTACTTTCCTTTTGTTCACCTGTATTTTTCATGGAGTGGAGGATCCACGGCAAGAGGGCATAATATTCCATTTGAGATTTAAACAGGGCCATGTTAATGCAGAAGCATGACTTCTCACAAGAGGATTTGTAAATTCTTGTCTCAGTCTTTGACATTAGCCAAGATTATGGTGGTCTCATTAAACCTTCATCTTCACAAGATAAATCTTAAAGAACTAGATTTCAGCTAGTGTGACCCTAATCAATGAAACTGTACTTTGTCTTTCTAACAAAGTATCACAAGATGGTTGAAACTCTTTAATATTAAAGACTTGACAGTCTGTTTATGTTCTAGGATTAGTATATTTTCCTTTGACAAAAAGAGAAGCAAATTTACAGCATATGATGGTGTAAGGGGCCTGGAAACCCCTTGGTAATTTTAAACATCAAGACATTTACTCTTAGAAGTGCAGTGGCTTTTTTAAACCATCTAAATATATCCGGATAATTATTACTTTGACTGTTACATGTCTCAGAAAGTAAAGGCTTAAATCTTCATGTCCAATTAAAGTTGTGTATGCAGAGAGAGCTAACAAATTGGGAGGGAGCAGGCTAGCTTTGCARCTCCTCCTGGGTTGCCATTTCATCTGTCTAGTACAAAAAAAAGTAGCCTTTTAAGATGAAGAAGAGGACAACAAGTGCAATATGTACTAGTCCTACCACTCAGTGGTGAAACTAATTACAGAAGAAAGCATGACYCAAGGAGTAATACAGCACTGCAGAGAAATGTGACAAACGTTTTCTGTGATCAAACCAATAATTTAAAGTGAGCATTACAAATATTTCTCATTCATCTCTAATTCCGGAAGCGCCTCTTCCCTCCTGTTGTGCTAATTGTCTTATAGCCAAGGCCTCTGGCCCACCGCCAGATATTTACTGTTCTCTCAATGGCTTCTCTATTCTAGAAGATAAATGCCAGCCCAGCATGGAAATGATTTAGCAGCCAAAGAACTGATGGAGTTCCAGTTCTGATTCACTGTACTTCAGGGCCATTGTAGCCGTCTGCCTTTTATAGTAATAGTTTTCTTCTTTTCTTTTTTTTTTTCTTTTTTCCTAACACCACTGATGTGGCAGTATCAATAGAAGGGAATATCAAAAGAATTTTAAACAGCATATTCAGACATGGAAAGATTTTTTTTTCTTTTTTTTTTTTTTTTTTGGTACTTTGAAAACAAACACCACTTTCAGATCAAAGTTCTCAGCAAGGGCTTGGCTGAAAAATTAAAATAAATGAACCCTAGCTAAATAAATTAGGTGTGTTGGGCTTTTTAAAATGTCATCTGCGAAACTCAGTGTAGCATAGAATTTACTACAAGCTTAAGATCAAGCACGTTATACATCCAATATTTAGCTGAGATAATTCAGGGAGCAACATGTCTCTGTCCCTTATCTCCAGATGTACAGATTCAAAGGGGCTTGTTGGGTCTGTGCCTGGATCTGGGCACAACCAGGGTAAGAAACAATCCTTTAAAAATGGTAGAGGAAGAAGCCTGACGCACCCTGCTCGGGTTGTCRGCCATCCTGATCTTATTGCAGGACCTCTTGCCCACCGACCACTTCCCTTCAAGCACCGGTCCCCTCCCCGAGGGGAAGATGCACAAGACATTCACTTTAATGTGTTGCTTGGGCCACAGCAATTCATCCAACAGCATCCTTTGCAATACAGGACCAGTTAATCCCACACAAGCAACAGCCTTTCATACTGATACTGACCTGAGAAAAACAAGGCACTCAAAGCATGACTTTCCCATGGGAAATCATAGGCGGTTGGGAATAAAACCTTATTTCTTCTTTGCAGCAAAAGCTGGACTCCATCCTGATAGAGCAATTTGGGGCAGGATGGAGGGGGAAGAGGAGGAAGGATTTTGACTATTCTTTTCCTCTCTGGTCTCTACCACAGTTTAGCCCCATGCCCACAACTCTAGGAACGAGCAGATCTGCAGGTACAAGCAACTGCCTACACATGCATTTCTGGACCCCTTTACCTATGGCTTGATCTTCTGTCCTCTACTGCGTGACAAGGAACTCATGTTCGTTGTCTGTATGCCAATGAGGACATCTTCACCTTCTCTGCAAGCAGGCTTATACTGAGCCGCTGTGCACCATCAGCATTACATGTCATTATGATGCAGTTACAGTACCTCAGTCCTTTCCTGTACTTTGATCAGCAAAGATTAATTACCCTAGACTGAATTATTAGTGGTGATTAAACCTAACAGAAAATAAATGGGACTGCAATATTACTGGGTTATAATTTTGCCAGYGTGGTCATTTGCAAGCAGTTTCCTTAGGCACAAATTTTTCTTAATCATTGCTCTCTAAGACTTTATTATCATGTATTAATTAGGGGGAGAGAGCTGGTACACAATAACATATTGTGCATTACATGACATGCAAATCATGTGCAAAACCCACATAAAGCTACAGGCACAAAGCTCAAGCTGACTTTGGCAAAACTTTAATTGAAGTCAGAGGAGGTTTGCTTGTGGTAGAGCGTGATCTTTGTATATGCAGCTGTACATGAGCGCTGCATATTATTTCTGCATGTCATGTCATCTTGACCCAAGATTTGATCAATTGGCTGACAGGGTCAGTGCCCATTAAAACTACAACTTACAGTGATTTCCTATGAATTCTATATGTAATAAATTAATATTAATTTGGGATCTTTGTGATATCACGGTAGACCTAGTCAGGAGCAACAGATGGGTCTCCRCTGGGGAGCTGATATGTCCTGTATTTGCAATTCTCTCCACATATTGCATAAACAGAGGCTGCAGAGGCAGATTTATGAATGTGAGCAAGGATTTATTGCTCACTGGGCTGTCCTTTGAGCACTCTAACATGGCACTGACAGCCCTGCGTTCCCCCCAACCCGTGTTGTGCAGCTCACAGAACATCATGAATTACAACTCTCCTACCATTCTCTTTGGACATGCAGTGGAACCAAGTATTCTGACAGGTTTTGTCACCAGAAAAGCTCTGTGCTACCTAATTCTAAAAGGCATCCACTTAACTATTTTGCCAGAAACAGCACATTATCCTAAATTATAATCTCTCTTTTTTCCGCTCCAATACATTGATTCTCCAAAAACAACAACAAAGTCACCCTATATCAGTCTACGAAGAAAATATATTTTTCATTCCAAACTTTTCATTTCCTAGCCAGTAGTTTCTGGAACAAGCTTTCTTTTACACAATGACCGTCCACAATCTTGTATTCTGAGCAGGTCTTGGTCTTGGCTTGAGCTCTAAGGTCACACAGTAATTAGTCAAGTCCCCCACTTAGGTCAGAGTTTCTCTTGTTCACAGCAACTTGTTGCTCAAATGTTTTTGCTGCCTTATTCTCCAGCAATTCTGATGCAGTCTGTAAATACTTTGGTGAGCTACTATGGCTTTTAACTGCTCTAATGTAAGTCAAGCCTAGAAGTGCCCTGTTCATCTTGGAATAGCACTTCACCRGCTCCTGCAGCTTGTGCCTTTAATTGGGAGGCCTGAGAGCTCCTGCAGTGGGGCTGATTCAAGAGCTAGGAATAGGCAGCAAAGATTTTTCTCCTAGAAGAAAATCTCTGCTCTAAACCAGAGAACAACTTGCTTTTTATAAGAATGTAATAACGTCAATAAGAAGCCATCCAAGTATTTTGGTTTTTAGCTTTTCATTCACAGAGAAAATCATTTTTTAATATCTGAACTAATATAAATAATTTCTTTATATTTCCTACTCTGGCCATACAACAGGTAGCCAGTAGGAATAAMCAGTTCCATTAACATTATCTGGATTGTCTGACTTCCACAATTACAGAAAGATCTCAAATTCTATTACTGTTTAAAGTCTTTTGCTTTTCCACCCCCTGATCTCTTCAGAAATGACGGTTGGTTCAGGAAGTGATGGGTATCACTTGATGAGACTGCACCTTGTTAGATGCTAATTTTGAAAGTCCTGCCGGAAAGTTTTGCCACACAACTCACCAGTCGTTGGGAAACAAACCATCGGACTATCTTCTCTGGCAAAATCTACATGACAGCCTTATAATTTCACAGCACCGTGAGAAAGAACATGTTTTGTAACACTGCAGGCGATTGCAAGTGTCAAAAGGAAACCCTTCCATTTGATGTTACAGAGTGTAAATCAGCCCTGTATTTGTTTAAATGTTCAGTTAAGTCATTCACGATAAGCCATCACAAAGTGAGAGATCTGAGATGGTATATAAATACACACATATGCACCACGCACACCCAGATACACACACACGGCAGATCAAAAAGGCATCTGGCTGTCAAACATGAAAAGGGAAACAAAAGGTGTAATTGTCAGCTGTCTCCTGTGAGCACCTGGAGCCATGGATAATGCAATCATCAGAAAGGCACCTTGGAGCAACTGCCATGGCTGTGGCTTTCATGTGCGACTGCAAGTCTTTGCAAAGGCAGCTGAAARCCCTCCGAGTTCAACTAGATTTCTCTCCCCTCCCCTGAGCTTCATGGCAAGGAGGTCTGGGCCATGCACTTGGAGTTGTGGAGGATTTTGATTTTCTTTCCTATAGCCCACATAATCTTCAAATGATTTCACCACCATTCCCCATTTGTTTTAAGGATTAGGTGCTTACGGCTGTAGTTGATAGAAGGAAAAGTAAAAAAGAAATAGGTGGGAGYGCAGGGCTGGATTTGAGAGCCCATCCTGGTCCTCGCTCCCCGGGCAGCCAGATGCTGCTTTGCCTGAGCGGACCGGCATGTGCACAGCCCAAGGCTGAGAGCCCAGGTGTGCCGTGACCCTGCTGCTCCTTGCACTAGTCCTGGCCCCGGAGCTCRCCAAGTCCTCCGATGCCCCCAGATCCTACAGTAAATCCCCCTGCTGTTCTGCAGGGCCAAGCAAAACAACAACAAGGATTGCCGTGTTACTCTTCGCCTAGGTTTCTCTCCCTCGATTTGGGGGCGTCACCCTGTCTGCTGGTCGGTGACAATRCACCCTGACGTGCAGCTGGTCGGTGACAACGTGCGGCCCCAGCAGCGCTGCCCTGCGCTCAGCACCCCAAGCGAGGCAGCTCTGCGGCCTCGCACAGCACATCCGAAGGCTTTCCGAAGGATGGAGAACTGCAGAGCTCCCCCATTGCAGGACAGCTTGCCAGCCCAAACGTGGTGCTGAGAACGAGGCTCCTTTTGCTTTTGGTAGGGGTAGGATTTTCATCGAGGGGACTTTCCTGATCTTGTGAAAAAGCATTGGAAATCAACATCACTGAGGCATGTTCCTGCAGTGTCCTTTCTCTGTTAAACCTAACCTTTTCTCCTTTAGCCTCAGGTATTAAATCAAACACCAGTGAAAAAGTTCAGTGAAGGCAATAAATATCAATTACATTAGAACTTGGCTATATCCTATCATGGAAACACAAGCATATTATTTATTTTTAGCATCATTAGCTTGAATTCAGAGTTCAGTATCCCAAAATCACCTTCTGGGGGTACTGCATCTCAGCTTGGTTATACCTTTGAACTGAGGGATCTATACACACAAATAGCAAATGGAAGTGTGGGTCCTAAAGAGAATACATGGGAGCAAAAACATACTTGGCCCTTAACCATTTTGCAGGAGAAAGGAAGAGCAGATGCCAAGGGAAATCTCCAAGCGCTACTGACTCCCAGGCACAGGAAGAAGASTGATTTCAAGCAGATCTGGAGGTGCCAATGGCATTATTTTGCCTGGAGATCCCCGTCCTGTCTGCAGCGTCAGAATACACGCTGGGAGCTCTTTAGCTACAACTAGCACGTAGGTCTTAAAGAAAGCAGTAAATCCCCACCGTGTACAGAAAACTGCAGTCTCTCCGTGCCAGGGTCATTAGACAGACACAACCTCATTCCCCAGGGGATATTATGATCCCCTCCAATATTATTATTCCTCAAATGCCGTAATATTCAAGATATTATTATTCCTCCAAAGCCATGTCAGCAGGAAGCGACTTGTAATCCAATCCTCACCGTACGGCAGCCAAAGATAGAGCCATCCTGGGAGGTATTTGGCTTGTCTCTCGAGAGCAGAGACCCCCTCTCCCCCTCCTGGCAGCTGCAGGCTTCACGGCACTAAGCTGTGCACAGAGAAAGGGGATCATGCAGAAGAAGAGCCCAGCACTTCGTGCAGTCCTAGCAGGGCTCCTCTTCTCTCCCCGCTGCTCCTGAGCTCTGCAATCCCCGCAAGGAACAGGACAGAGGGGCAGATTAGCCGCTGTTACGTGTCTAGAGCGCTCGTGCTGGGAGATGTCTCAGGTTTGGACTTGTGTAAAGGAGATCAGCTTTCAATCAGATTTTTTTTTTTCTTGCCTGGGGCAAAAATCGGTTTCAGTCTTAGCGCTCGCACTGCAAACCCCGATCACGTGCAGCACATCTCAGAAAGTCGAGCAGGGACGACTCTGCTTGGCCATGTATCTTCAGCAGCTATTGAGTGTTACAGGAGGAGACTAGGACGGATTCAGAAAAATCAAGATTATTTCTAAACTTTCTCTAAGCAAACCAAAAAAAATACCGCCAAGGGCTGAGAGGCAAGAAAATATTTGGATGTTAACATCCTGTTTGTACACACTGTCTTTCAGTGATTCATAACAAGAAGAGAAACTGCTTTAATACCAAATCTACAAAACTTTGTATTTCAAATAGCGAACTTTCTTAAAAAATATCACCTCTTGCTTATTTGAACTCAACCTATTTCCATCTTCTCGCATCCCTCAAAAAACAAAATTCTTCAAGCCATTTCTTCCCCTTTATTTTCTTCAGATTCAGCCCAGTGGAAATTCGGCAGCCCAGATTTACTGAAGCATTTTGAAGTGAGGCAGTGGCTCCTGCTACCTGATCCCACTCATCTGGCATCTGGCACAGTTCTGCTTTTGTTTCCTATGACTTAAGCATCAGGCTTTACTGATGTGTGGCCATATTTTGCTCAGCCCTGCGGGTCAAGTGAATTCCACGTCTGTATGGGTTCCCAAGGGGCCAGGAAGGCGGTCGGTATAAGCTCTCACATAACCTCTTCTTCTGCAGCCAACTTTCCAAACGGCTCTTATTGCTCTTCATGTTCACTATGGGGCTTTTATTTAACTTGGCAACTGCTGTCACTTTTCATGTCCATTTCCGCTCTTTCCTTTTGATGTGTAAATTATCCATGGATATTGGCAAACRGGACAATTTGGGTATTGCTGAGAGCCCCTGGACTGACTTCCCCCCACCTTTCACAATCATACAGGCCTCATTGACTGCCTTGCCTCCACCCTCCACTTTTAATTCAAAAGTTCAAGTAGCCTGAACATACAATGTCAGTAATTTGACCATGTATAATAGCACATTGCAGCTGTCTGTACCCTGCATCTTTGCCCCGATTTATTTCAGCGTAAATGTATGTACAAATTGGTTATGGTTCTGGAGAGGTCCTGATTCAGTGAAGTGTTTCCAAAGATGCTCATAAGTAAGACACAGGGCTCTACAGCAAGGAGGGCCCRGATTCCCCAGACTACACTGCACAGTTAGGACAAGGCTTGAGCACAGCATGCTTCAGGACCCACCAGCTTTGCATCTACAGCRTACAGTTTTCTCAGCTATAGTTCAGTATTTGGAACACACAGTATTTGGAAAGAACCAAATTTAAGATATGGAGAAGTCCACAGACCACTGACTCAGACTGTGCTCATTCCAACCACATGAACAGCATCTGAGCCTCACAGAGATACCAATCTGATAACTAGGACGGAGGCACCTTCCTCAGCACAAGAAAATGTGTTTACAGGGAGGATAACGCATAAGCCTGGTCTTGAAGCAAGCTCACATCCATGCTTACCTGAGAACACACAACTGAGTTTCCCTTCCCTTCCCTTTGGTAGAGATATTCCCACATCAAGTGCCACGGTCTGGTTCATCTCCATCACACCATGGTTGGCATTGCCTCTAACACGGTTCAGCAAGAAATCCCATGACATGAGATCTCAAGCGTAAGCCTTTACAAACAGATCCTACTGGTGCCACTCCCTCCAACTCAGAGTCCAGACCCAGACATATGCTAGTAGGCTGGCTCGATAAATGACATACCAAGCAAGAGCCTAATTGAAGGGGTTCTCAGAGAAAAGAAAACAAGTCTGCTCAGGGTAGCCTTCCTGMAGACACAAGAAAGAAAAGGAAGCTGAAGGTGACTGGCTATGGGAGAAGGATTCACTTCCTCCTTCACTTTGCTTGATTTGTTTCCAAGGAAGGGGAGCATCTGTAAGCTGGTTATAGTGGCACATGTTTTTTCTGTATTTGTGTTTCAACTCAAGGGCATCGAGAACTGTTGGAAAGTGGCTATTTYGTCCTGTTTAAATAAATAATGTGTGTGTGGCAGGCTGGAGTTCTCACCATCTCCAGCCTCTGCTGCAGTACCAGCTGTGAGAGATGAGTGTGGCATAAAATTTGCAAAAAATCTGGGAGCAAATAGAAATTTCTGACTGATCCTCCAGAGTTTAACAGCCAGGCCAAAAGAAAACCCTCTCCCGTAGTCTGGTGGGGTGAGAAGGCTGCTTTGTGCTTTTCAGAGAAGGAATAAGCTTGGTTATTCACTGGCCTCTTGTCAGGTGGCAGGTGTCATTCCCTCCAACCCAGAGGGAACAGCAGCCAGGCTGGCTCAGGGATTGCAGTGTGGAGCCTCCGGTCCAGCAAAATACCTGTGGCTGCGGGAGAGGCTAAGTCTGATCTTCCAAATACATTAAATCAGACAACGAACTGCAGGAACAAATTGAAAGCAAGGCACTACTATTTTAATAGACTAATGCACATAGACTAATGCACAGCACACACTTTCAAGCCCTTTAGTTCTTTTGGGCTAAAGCAAGGGCACCAATCTTGTTTTCCTAGAACTGCTAACACCTGAAAAGCCAGCAGTTCATCGCAGTGACTTTGAAGCAGTAAAACCTTGAAGATATAATGTGGCTTAAACACATGGAAATTCCTTCAGGCCTTAATTAATTTAGTATTCTTCCACAGAAAGACTGTTGGTGTAGTAAATTATTCATAAGATATTATAGACTCACTGATCTCAAATTTCATACAAAATTACAGCAAAGCTTTCAAAACATTAAAAAAAAAGGCACTCTCAAATTAACCCCTTGCATAATGTGTTTCTAAAATTACATCCATGGGGGGAGGGGAGTATGATTCTATCATTATTGCTAATACATATAATTGTCCTTTGTTTAATGAGACACTCTACCAATTTCATATGAAAAACAACAGCTACTTCCAGCAATACCCTGGAGCTCTTCTTGTGGAAAGCTGAGACACATTCATCACTCGTGCTTAAGTTGTTTCACTCCAGATTTCATAAACTAGGCCAATGGACAGAATGTGTCAAGCAGCAGTTGCTCGTCAGTCTGCCTTGYACTCTCCATTTTATTCTGTCTACACAATCTTTTTGATCAAAACACATCATGCTACAAAACAAATCAACTAATAGATAAAGTGAGCATAATGATAGCATTTTTCCAAGCTGAAATTACACCCAGTTTGGTACTCTCATCAGTAAATCTTTTCAAAAATTCCTTTCTAGAAACATTAAGAATTTAAGCAAAACAGAGTAATTTCTTTGAACTGTTGAAAAGGGTTCAAAAATGGCACGTTCATTCCACACAGAAGTATGAAGTCTTACAAGAATTGCATTTGTTTATTGCAAATCTTTTGAAAATTTCTCAGGTAGAGAAAAATACTGGATTACAGTAATTGCTATTACACTTTTTTTTCCCCAAATAGAATAAATCTGATTTTATGTAGAGAAAAAAAAAAGGTTCATATGTATGCAGAGATAATAAAAATAGTTTGAATTCATAATAATGCAGACAAACAAACCACTTACTGCTAAGAAATTGCCTGTGATTTTGTTTAGTTAATAAGAGGGCAGAAATCACTATATGCAACCAATGCCACAATATTTTTCAATAGAGAAATCAAGACGTTAAACACATTAGCTCTGGAATAAGACTGTATAGAGCATAATCAAACACTCAATAATCAGTTGTCTAACCACTCATTGTCACCCACTGAGTAGCTGGGATACAAAAATCAAAGAGAACTGTAAATACATCTCACCTTTCCTTCTGTGCCCTATGCACCACAGAGASTGGAGGTCAGACTGACAGAGGCTGAAACACAGTGAGGCAGAAAACAGCTTCAAATTTATTCCTCAATAGTGGAACCAGCAATAGTGGAACTAAATTCCTTATTGCTTTAACATCCTTGCTTCACCCAGACCTCTATAGCTGGTACAGCATCCCCTTCATCCCATGCACTGCAACATCCCAGTCTTCCCCAAGTTTTCTAACCCTTCTGTTCCTTTCCAAACACCCAGATTTTCCAATGTCTATTCCAGCCACACAACACTTCCAGGTCCTCCCATGTACCCAGTCCACAAGCTATGGCTAACTTGGAACTAGGTCCATGCCAGTTCGCTCGCTGGTTGCGTGGCTGCTGCCATACAGGAGAAATAAGAGACATAATAGTGGGGAATAAGATTCCCCCATAGGGACTTGCAGTAAAGCCTTTTTCCTTGACCTAGTTGTTGATTTGCACAAAATGTGTAGGAATGTAATATCTGCAGGATGCCTATCCCATGTCAAAGGTGGCTGAAACCAACCAACRGCTTCAGAAGTTATTAAGAGATTGACTGGCAGGCACGTAGAATATAAGATCATAAGTCCCATTCCCTCAGGAAAACAGAATAAAAGGGGAATAAAAGGAAATGGATCTTTTTCTTTTTCTTTTTTTTTTTTAATCCAACCACCCTGAAAACAAAAAATATCTATGGTACAGAAGAGGGCCTCTCGAATTTGTAAAGTTCCAGGAGAAAAAAATAGTAGAATGCATTAGACCAAATTATTGTCTAGGCTTTTAGACTTTACAGCACATTAAATATTTCATAATAGAGCTGTTTAATATATTATAATACTATTTCCAAAACAAGCCTAAAAATCGATGGGGCAGAAGTTAGACACTACTGAAAAAAAAAAAAATACCATGCACCTAGCTGTAAAGTGACACGAAACTTAGACATGAAACTTGATAAAGTCCCAGAGAACTTAAAGTTAAAACTGAGTTTTAACAAAGTCAAGTAAAGCTACTGAGGACACATTAATATTCTGCTGTTCCCTAAGAATTTTGCACAGGTCTTTTCTATCTTTAGGAAAAAGAGGATAGGGATAGGAGAGTGGTCTGGGATCTTCTGTTTGAGGTATGAATGGAACATATGTATGAATTTCAAAAATGAAATAAATGAATTTTTTGTACATTTTTTCTTGCCATGAAAAGTCCTAAGGAAAGAAAGCAGTCCTGCCACATGTCTCCTGTGTGTGGTTCAGTCCCTGCAAACAGAAAGATTTGAAAAATTTTGCCTGAATCAAGGTCATCATAAAATGCTTTGCTGAGCAGAAAAATTATTAAATTATTTTAAAAAGAAGCAAAAAATTCTCTTGACAAGTGTTGATCTAATTCACAACAGGTGCTTAAAGTAACCCTGCATTCCTCATAGCTTTGCTGTCTTGGCTAGCAAGGTGCACTAGTCCCAGGGCAGATGTACTTGGCAGATAGTAAGATTTTAAGTCAGGGGCTTTTCATCTCCTTAACAATCTCGATAACTTTGAACCTAAATTGAATAAATAATAAAAGAAAAGCTCCAGCAAAGTGGAAATCTTTTCTCAGCCAACTTTCCTGCATGTATTTACATCCAGGCATCTGTATAAGGGCAGTTTTAACAGGGCTGTTCCTCTTAACCCTGCAGTAACTCTTCCCCACATGGCTGGGAGGACCAACAAAGCAGCAAGCAAGCAARACATGTGGTTTGCCTCGGTGTTCAGCCCATTTTAGATGCCCCTGGGGCTTCTCTTTGGCCGCCAGTTATCTCTCCAGACAAGAAATGGGTCAGATACAGGTCCTATGTTATTGTTGCCAGCCCTTACTAGATGTCTTAGGTATGCATCATGTCTCAAATGGCTTTGCACAATGTTTGAGAAGCTGAATCCTACCTGACAGGTCTTTGTGATCTTGTGCAGACAGACGCACGCTCACCCTGCCCACGCGCTAGAATAACTGGACAGAATCCAGTTCTGATCCAAAAGCCACATATCACATCAGCACAACCCTGAGTCCCATCAGCTCATCAGCACGAGCTCACAGCTCATGTCTGTCTGCAAAAGACCATGTGAACATAACCCTTCCCAGCAAAGAGGGGCTGCCCCAACAACAAACACGGATTCTGTTTCATCGATCCTCTCCCTTCTTGCTGGCTTCACTGAGATAAATGTGTTTTCTTCTGCTAGTCCACAGCATTCCCAGAGCAGGTGATCAGGGAAGTGATCCTTTATATTACATCAGACTTGCACAGCCCTCTCCCATCTTCTTCTCCCCTCTTTCTCCCTGAGTTGCCACCCTCAGGATGGTGACTCTCTCCMAGCTGCTGCTCTGATCACTCTCATAACTCCTTGCACATGGAAAGATAAAGTTCAGTGAAAAAGGGCTGGAAGGCACTTCCATTTTAGCGGAGTATAAACCTTCTTTGTTTTGTTGGACTGACCTACCCTAGTTCACCACAAGAGGCACAGGTAGAACAATTAATTTATTTTTAAGGCCTTATAATGTATAAAGCAAGGAACAAAGTCCTACTGAGTGACTCTGTTTCCTACACCATGATATTCCTCTCTCCACATTGCACAGGAGTTGCACAATGCTCCCCATGTGAGCTATCATCAGTGTAAAAATTCCACAGAAGAGACTGAAAGATGTGGGTAAATATATATATATATGTGTGTGTGTGTGTGTGTATTAAAATAGATATTATATATATATATATACATATATATATATATAATATGGTATTAAGGAACCAGAGAGAGGAGGGGGAATGACAACAGAGGAAGTATCTGTCCACCTGAGACACACAACCACAAATCTGGGAAACATCTGCCTATTGAATGCGACAGGTTGCATCACTTAACAATGTTTTTCTTCATAACTGCTCTTTTCAAGCTCTTCCACAAAAGAAATCAATTACTAATGACATACAGCCCTACTTTTCTTCCTGAACCCATAATTGCTTCCAATTTTAAGCTAAAATTAGCCATTCATGCTATCCAAATGAGCATAGTTTAGTGCTGATGTACGTAAGCAATGCTTTAGATTGTTGAGCAGAGCTGATCTTTGACAGTTTCTTCTTATAAAGAACACAATTTCCTCTATACATTGAGAACTTTGCAGAGGCGACAGATGTTTGAAAGATGGGGCTGAATTAGCTGAGTAGTCTGTAAAACCCACGAACCTGAGATTTGTAAATAGGAGCRCCCAGAGTTCTTTAAAAAGGCAGCTTGCAACAAGCATAAATCACGTCTGCACAAATGCCTCTTTTTCAGCCTTTCCTTTGCATGTCACATTGTCAGCATTTAACACATAATAAATAATAAACAACAATAATAGTTTACAGCGCTGATACAGACAATAGGTTCTGTTGCGCAGAGAATGACACCAGGAATCTATTCAAGGAAATAAAAAGTGATGGTGATGATAATAATAATAAYAACAACAACAACAAGGGCACCACTTTTTTGTTTGCTCAACAAGTTAGCAAATGTACAGCTCACATGAGCACTGACTAGATCCTCGGCTGCACTCCAGTCCTTGCTGTCAGACTTGGCAGATGTCACAGCTAAATTCAGCCATGTGCAAGTTCTCCCCAGCTAGGGGATGTTTCAGCATCCCCCAGTTTGGCACAGAGAGCCCACRTACCCATGGCAGCCTGTGCCTTGCAAAGCATGAGACATGCATTGAGCAGAGCACAGTGTTTTAACCATGCTGTGCAGTTTCTCAAGTCTGCACCACACAGGTGTAGGGCACTGCAGTCTCTAAAGCTGCTCTAAACGTTATCTAAGCTCATGGTGTCACAAGAAGGGCCAGAGACCCCACAGCCAGTTTCCCCACATCCCCCTTTTTTCCCACAYGAGGATGGCTGCAGTCTCTGAGGCTGCTCACATCTTCAGCCCTTTGTGCAAAGCCAAAGATGGATAAATGCTGCCCAAGGAGAAGCTTCTGTAGCAACCAAATTCCCACCTTGAGTTACAGAAGGGATTAATGTCAGTCAAAAATAGGCATCCGCTAAGGCTAGCCACCTTTTACAGCTGAGGGATGGGATGGATTGTACCAAGGGGTGTTACAAAGAGTGCCCATATTGCCAGCAGAAGACTCTCTCTCTCCCATGCAGGGAATATTGAGCAACCTCACACGAGTCTCTCTGCAGGTGTTGGTGCTGGACAGGGTTAGTAACTGCGGATACAACACAATGCCGCAATGCAAAACTCAGACACAAGATCAGGTCCTACAGAGATCAGAATCTTCTCCAGCAGGGTAGAGGTTAGGCTGGTAGAGCCACCTCTTCTGTGATGCTACCGTCATTAAGAAACCAGAGTCCCACACTAACGGGAGTTGAACTACACATCACAGTGATGACCGAATGAAAAAGGGACTGGCCATCCATCACATTTGCTTGGTTTTGACCGGTCAGTTGGGCTTTGAGTTTTCTATGCAGAACAATAACCCAGCAAAAAGCAGCGCTTAAAAGGGGGATCAACAGACTCAAAGTTGTTCTCTATGAGGAATTTGAGGTCTTATGTCGAACTAAGGTTGTTGGAGGGAGGGAAGGTCTGGTTACTCCTTAAAGTAAAAATCTCATTATAAGGTGAAATTCAACCCCGTGGCAAAACAAACTTGAAATTTCATTCTATTTTTCATATATCTATATAGCTTGCTCTTTGATGAAGGAAGTACAGCTGTTCCAGGAGGACTCAAGTGACAGGACTGGCAGTTGTCAGACATGTAAATCTGTTCTCTCAGCAGGCAAAGAGGAGYCTTCTGGTGATAGGTAGTGTTGTTTTTATTCACACAAATGTGTATCCAAGTAGATGTGTATACAAAAACAAAGAAACCTGCCTGGCAGTTGGGGAGTGGAGGATGAGGATCCCAGTGGTCCTTTGATTTGGRGGTGATGGGGAGGAATTCAAACCACAGCCCCACAGCAGCCCCCACACAATGTGTTCTCGGTTCCCTCCCATTGAGGGAGTGTCATTTTGTGATCACAATCTGCTCCATCTGATGGGCCACCCATAAGGTTTTCACCTGTGAACTCCCTTCAGTGGCCTTAGGATAGAGGCTACACAGCATACAAGTCAGTACTTCAGCACTGCTGGAGGAGAATTTCACCCACGGACAATCTGATCCTCAAAATACTGTTTTCAGCATGACTTATATGGGTAAATAAAGCAGCTAGTTCCAACCACATTTATTATTACAGCAACTTCACTCACTGATTAGCTATTCTGAATGGAAAATTCATGCACCAGCCCCAAACTAAGTGCACTTTGTTCAAGCCACATTCTGCATTCTGTGTTTCTTAAAGAAAATGGCTTCAGATTAGGGAAAATTGCAATGACTGTTTTGTAATACACTCTATCAGCAACCCAACATATGCTTTACAAAAATCTCCCACAAGAAATAAGATAAATAGCACCATCCCACTGCTTCCTAAGGTACAAGGCAAAAATAAATTACCCACCTAACAAAATATACAGAATACATTACCAAAAAAGCATGCATTACAAGCTCTGAATTTATACACCAATTAAGTTGTCTGTCTCTTGGGAAACAGCTATGTTACCTTGCAACTTTTGGGCTTCCAAATAGCAAATTCGTGAGCATTAAAAAGCAGAGGTACTAGGAAGTTTTTCATTTTTCACACTGTCACTACATGAACAAAGTTTTAAAGTCAAAAACAGTCTACAGCCTAGTATAATTCCAGCCTCATCTCAGCATAAATCCCCATCTATTTACAAACATTCACGTTTTCCCAGTTCATGGTCCCTCAATTACAAAGAAGGTGTCAAGTGAATATTCTTAATAGCATGACCAGAGAGCCTGCTGTGACCAAAGCAGGCCAGGGGTCCTTACATAACTATCTCTAATCCCCTCCAGCCTTGCTCTGTGACCTCAGCTTGGTCCCTTCTCCACACTGAAGTGTCTCTTAATAAACCCTATTTACTCTGCTCACCTTTATGAATCTTGATGATTTAGACAGGAAAATCTTTTTAACTGGTCCTTTCTCCTGACTCAGCTACGAAATTTTGCATTTCTTCGGTCAGGGCTTGATTCCTCCTTCTACACTCCTCCTTCTACAACTAGAAAGTCCCAAGTGCTCCCAAAAACAAATAATAAGCCAATACAAGGGAAAATTGTTTGTCATCAAAATCATGGTTAAAGCCTCTGTTGACCAACTCGCTCTGTATGGCAATGAGATTAGAGCAATCAAAAAGCTGCAGAAGCAGGAAAGCAAACTCCCAAATCCAGTCAAGCCAGAGAAAAAAAAAAAAAAAACAAAAAAAAAAAAAAAAAAAAAAAAAAAAAAAAAAAAAAAAAAAAAAAAAAAAAAAAAAAAAAAAAAGCAGAAAAAGTCCTCCCCCATATCCTGTAAGGTGTTGTGCCCCAGTGGATTTTGCCAACTGTATTCAAGATGTCAGAAAAATGATGCAGTCTGGGATTCCTAGCACTGCAAGGACTAATGGCAGGTTTCAAGGACACAAAAGGAATTAAAAGGTAGCCTATATCTTTAGCTTGGAGGTGCCTGACTACACTAGGCTTGATCAGAGCTTCATTTCACAATATAAAATAAATTGCAAGTGTCTTTTTCAGGTCATTCTGTAATTCCTTCTCCATAAGATATTTTTTAGTTGCTAATCTACCTAGCAACCTAGATGGAAAGGAAGTGGTGATAGTGTAATTAAAGCAAGCAGATTAAATTCAAATTAAGCTTGAACTGGGCACTAGTTCAGCCACTGAACGTACAACTTTTATCACGGCTTCCAGAAGTTTCATCTCATAACAGACTGAAGAGACCACTAAATCCTTGGGGCGGAATATCAGAAGGCAGACCCAAAAGAACAGACCCCACATCCTCTATTTGTCAGTCAAAGCCCTACTGCATCTGCCATCAGTACCTGGGCATCTATTTGCAGCATCTGGACTTGCCTAAAAGACTTAGCCCTTTGTGATTATTTAAATAATTACAAAAATCAAAAATATCTTCCTAGAAGAAGGGGAGTGGGGAATTAATCTTTTCCCCTGAATCCCCTTAATCTTTCACTTATTTCCTGATTTCAGGATCTCTGGTACTAGCTTACAGCTCTCATTCTGCATAAGAATAACAGCAGTTGGATTCCTACAGTTTCATACTGGTGCCAGTTCACAGTTGCTTTTCATTCGCATGGCAGAAAAAGAAGTGCAGCAATACAGAACATGCACCTTTTAAAACAGATCCTCCTCCTCATTTATAGACTATCAAATTTTCACTGCTTACCTTCTGTCTTCGTGCTTTGCATAATTAGCCTATTTCATTATACAAGGCAGTGCTTTTTTTTACGAGGAAAAGGAATCCAGGTGCTGTTAGTTATAAGGATTTGCCCAGAAAATCCTATTTTTACATCCTGCTCAAGTGCATTTACTAAACTAAAAGCAGTAATATTATTGATGGAAACAAAGTGACAAGGTGGGACGAGGAAAGAAAAATATTAACTCACAACCAAGGACATCACAGAATGAATAATGTTTAATCCATCCTAATGCTACCAGGAAAATTAACTTTAAGCTGCACACTTAATTAGTCGGCTAATGCTGTTTGATGGGCCTCTCGTAATGCCAAGACCACTGGGATCTTCTGTGTGTCCCTGAGAAACCTGAGATTTTTCATTATGTCTGCATTTACAGCAGCCATGCGACTTAGTCATCTCTCCTCTTGGGCTTCAAGTGTATCCGTGTTTACATGGAATTCATGTCCCTTTTGCTTATGCTTTCACGGAAAGATGGTGCATGCTGCTCACGAAGAGTTTGCACATTGTGGCTGCTGTGCACATAAAAATCTCACCTCCTGCACCGGCCTAGTCACAGACTTTTAGACTCCAAAGGACTGAGTGTGTTTGGCAGGTCTAGCAGTGCCTACTAGCCAAGCTGCAGATCACCACAGTCTTAAAAATAACCTCCTGGTAGAACGTCCTCCTTGCAAGAGGCATTAAACGCAACTCAGAGGGTCATCGGTGTTTCTGCAAGGAAAAGGAGAGGACCCTCTGACAGAGCTGGCTTAATAACAGCAAGGAGCAGGTAAATGTAAAGACCTCAATGTCATTCTGTTGTGTTGATTAGCTTAGAGAATTTGTTTGWTAGAGATTGGATAAGGCCAGGAGATCTGGAGGCTCCCAAACACTCTCTGGTTAGTGGCTTTGAGCTGCACTGCGGGACTTCTACCCTTCTAACKATAGTGCTAATTATTGAGGGTTGGACTTACTTCTAGTAGCAGGTTCCACTAACCAGCACGTCCAAATGCCATTCCTCTGACGATAAAAAAAAATAAAAATAATTTAAACGAACACATGATCCTTCTGGATACATTGGACACTAGCTCCAGGGACATTAATTAGGCCTATAGGGAAACAACCAGGGAGATTTGCCAGCCCAGGATGCAATACCATCCCTCTTTCAAATGCAAAAGAGCAGCTGATAAAAGGTTTATGTGCTATCTGGGCATTAACTGCTTAGGTTATACTCTGATTCAAATTTTATCTCCAAGAAAGTGTTTTAATACAGTATAACAAGATGTGACAGAATATATTTCAAGCTGAGTTAAGGAAAGCAGTTAGGAATATTGTAAGTATTGAGACAAGTTGACCTGTTTTCTCCTTCCTGACAATTACTTCCTGATAATTATGACTTTTCAATATCAATTTGATGCATTTCTCCAAAATAGGGGTACATAGTAATTGAGGAAAAATATCTGATATAAAGACGGCTCTTGCCCCAAAACATTCTTTTTTTTATATATATACATATATATTTATATTTATATACACACACACACATATCTACAAAAAATTTATGTTAATAAAAATAGATATGTGTGGCCAGGATCATCAATATGGGAAAGTGTTTTTGTTTTGTTTGTTTGTTTTTTAAATCAACTGCTGTGCACACTGGCAGCATTTCTACTTGTGATCTGTAGCAACTACTTGTTACTTCCACAGTACCTTTTACTCCGTGACACATTGCAAATATTCTTTGCATCCAGCAGTGGTAAATATTTCAGTACACGTGTTCTTGATTTATATGTTTAATTAGAAACCTCTATGCTTTATACCAAAATACCGTGAGAGCAGTGAGTTGTCTGAGCATAAATAGCAAAATTAGAATTCCAAACACATCTTCCCCCTATCTGCATGCAGTCGCCCATGATTTCTTGTGCATATCTCAAACTGAGTCTAGCAACGCAAGCATCAAAATTTGGCATTGTATCCACTCTCATCTGGGTACTTCAGCATGAGCCAAATATTGCACACAAGACATTCCTCTGAAGGCAAGTAGGCAATGCCTTCACAGATAGCTGCAAGTCTACGGCAATAACATGCAAACAATCCATCGATTTTAATGATGCCAAGTAACAGGTACAGGTCCTGTCCATGAAGGTTCATTAAGTAAAACAACAGTACGTAGCATGTTTAGAATGATGCAAAACTGAGGTGGCAAAGTTATCTTTATCTTATAAGCAAAGAAACCAAAGAACAAAGCTTGAGTGATCTTCATCAGCAACGGAAAAGCTGGAGAGATGGTTCATGCTTTTGTGACTGTTCATCCATTCTGTTGCCCAAGATGCTATCATAGGACCATCAGAAATAACCAAATTTAAAGGCATAAAGGCAGAGCAAGATGACTCTGTGCTTAAAGTTCTGGAATTAGAGCTTGGAAAAGCAAAACGGAGATCCTAGCTCTGTCATCAGCTTACTAAAAAGTACTGAATAGTTCCTTTAGTCCTACCATATCTGAGGTCAAGAGCAATAAAACAAGATTAATTATATTTCCTTGCAAATGCAGAGCACCACTACCTCTTCAATAGATATTCTCCAAGTACATATTCAGTTTGGCAAAAAATCATTTCACTGAAAGAAAGATGTTAAAAAAATGTTCAGGCAGTCCCAAGCAGGGAACACACTCTAATTACATGGTTTCATCAAAGTTTGAAAGGGCCTTTTCTAAGGTGTCTGCACAGCACTGAGGCACAGGAAGATAGTAATCCCAGCATAGTACAAAATCTCATTCAAAGCGTGMGTGGAATGGCTCATTACCTTAAGTCATGAAGCATTATTTCTAAATTCAGTCCCCTCTTAGGGCACAATAATGAGTCAGAGATGGAAGTGGCCAGAAATTCAAAAATTCATTTTGTACTGAGCAGCACAATTGAGTGTTCATAGGGAAGGCTCAAATSAGGCTCAGGAACAAGGACCATGGACTACTCTGCAGAACTGCTCAAAACTATTGCAGCGGCATTTCCACCTGCTTTATTTCACCAAATATCAGCAAGGATTGTGCCACAAACTGAGCTGGAATGTCACCCTCTGCAACAGCAAACACTCTGGAGGTGTTAGAGCCTTCGGAAGGCAGACCTGYCACGAGGAGGACGGCAAATGTAAAACTGCTTGTTAATCTTCCCGTGCTCACCTTGCAATTCGTTTCCCTCATAACGGAGGAAAAGAAACTTAGCACAAAGATTCCCTGAGCAGATCTGGCTCTGCCTCCTGTCACATACTGACACAAGGGCTTTTCCCAGAGCCTCTGCGCTCTCGTGGAAGAGAAGAGAGTCCCTTTGCCTGTGAAAAAGAACAAAGGCCACTGACTGCGGCAGCTCTTCAGCAGCAAGGAGCACTCGGAGAGAGGAAAATCCAGATCTGAGCTCTCCTCAAAGAACCAGGACTCCGAGTCCAACATAATCCATGGTTTTACCAGATAACTTTGATAACACAGCTAATTATTGGCTGAGTAACTCCTTGCTATCCCTAAAATCAATSACCCCTCCTTCTGTATTGATTCAAACAACCTGCTGCTATTTTCTCACGATCCTGGTTGTCAGCAAACCTGCGAGATGCTCTGTCTGTGATCAGTCTATTCTCCTCTTGCTTTTGCAAGCGCATCTCATAGAGCATGAGGAAGAAGGAAGTTTTCTTTTAGTTTTTATCCTCCTCTCTCCTATGWTCTCCACTCATTGAAGCCACTGGTTGGCACATCAAGTGAAGCCATCTGACCTTTGCACATTCTGCAAGATAGGAATGTTAAAATTATAATGTAGCTTTTTCTCACTTTAAAAAGTGTACCCTGKTATCTTACATTCTTTATTTGTAAATGAGTAAGTTAGTTAATAAGCAAATAGGCCTACTTCATAACAGTGACTGGAAGGTGTCCATAAAGATGARAGCAGTCAGCATCTCTTTACTCCTCTGAAATATCCCTCAATACCACCCCTGGGGGGTTCTGTTTTGTTGTTCTATTTAGAAAGCTACCAYGGGCCAGCAGAACTGGTGTAAATAGTGCCTGGATCTGCAGCTTCATATCTAAATGATGACAGACAGTTGCACCTTTAGGATCGAAGTTGGTACACTCACTAAGAGATGTACCAGGGAATCTGACTTTCACCAGCAATTTCTCTACTGTCATTATTAAATATTTGTATTGCCACAGTGCCTAGAGCCTAGAACAGTTGAGGCTCCACCAGATACCATACAAGAACAACCAGAGTTACAAAGAAACTGCAATCCAAATAGACAGGGCAAACCAAGGCTGTAAGAAAGGGGGCACTTTTCTGCCTCATTTTCTAAATAGGAACCTTAAGGCCAAGAAAGATGCAGTGACGGGCTCTGGCTCCGTATTCACCTCTGTCCCTCATATTTCTTTCTCAAGTCTCAGCTCCTAGCTGCTGCTGCCTTCAGAGCCCACACAGCTCTGAAGGTTGGATACCATCCTTTACACGCAGCCCAGCTGCAGCCTGTGCAACAGGAGAAGATGCTGCTATTGCAACACACCTTGGGATTGGTGTGAAGGGAACACACCACCTCCAGCTACAACGATCAGAAACATGTAGTGCTTCTGCCCTCACATCTTCTGAAGTTTGTCTTTATCTTCTATACCCTCCAACAAGGTTATGTAAGAGAGCTGATTAGAGGCTTTCTCCTAGAAATTTTGTAAGTGGAAAAAGGAGTTAAATAGCTTAATGAAGAAGCTCTTTGTAAACACAGAGTGTAAACACTAGGGCAATTCAGTGAAAAGTTTGACAGAAAAGAGATTGAAATTATTTTCTGCTACCGTTCTCAGAAAAAAAAAAAATCTCCTCTCCTTCCAAAAACAAAATAAATCCCAAAGCCTTTCTACACTGTACTTTGGAAGAAGGGGRAAAAGACATCCCCAAAACAGGATCCTAGAATACATAAAAAGGTAGTAGTACTTGTGACATGAACAAACCAACTACTGCATGGCCTATCCACTAAAGGGGGACATCTACCTCCTACAGACTTCAAAGAGGTCTCAAAGCACTTCATCAAAGAAAATGAAAGCAAGACAGAGAAAGAGAGAGAAATATGAAGTGACTTGCCCGAGGCTAACTCAGAAAACCACTGGTGCAGCCACGAACAAGGTCCTTCCCAATTTCCACGATGTCACCTTGACCCCTCACCTAACACGCATGGAGTTTCTGCGAGGGCTCTGAGAAAAAGGCATCCTTCCCATTGCTCTTAGTGAGGGTTTTGAAAGAGAAATAAAGCAAGTTTGAAGCAAAACACTGTCACCAYAGTCCACCCTGAAATCACTTCAGTCATCACAAGCACACAGAACTGTGCCTTCCAAGTGGTAGGTAGCGAAGAGCTGAAGCTGAGGCACGTGTCAATGTGCACAAAAGGCAAAGAAGCAGTCTTATGTCTGGATCGCCTTAATTTTGTGGGTTTGTGGCAAATGTTGAATCAATACTTTAATGCTCTTGCATATTAAATGTTCCTTGTTCTTTTCAAGCATGAGCAAATGTGTCTGCTTGCAGTGCCAAGGCATTGCAAATTAAAGCAATATACACAGTCAAAATACGATATTAAACTATTTCTAGAGCATAGCCCTGCTAACACAAGACGCATCAGAAAGCACGTTCCTCTCAGTGCAGTCCCTTCCCATGGGATGTTTTGAATTATTCTGACATTGTAGTCCTACAACACAACGTCCACTGAAAACATTGGTACAGTCCAAACTTCCTATTCATTTCAATGGAACTTTTTTAGTAAAAATAATTAGACCTACAGGGAACTGTTCCAAAGTCCTGCCAAAACCAATGAAGAAAAAAAGCTTACCAGTTTTAGCTCAGACTTCACTGATATTCTCCTGGTAGGATCAATCTTCATCACAAAACCTGAAAGTACCACTTGTGTGCGTGTGTGCCATGAAGACCTAGGCCTAACGAAAGACATAGAAATCTGTGTCAGTGAGGGGGAATTTCAGACTTCTGAAAAGCTGAGAGATGTCAGAGCAGCTGGAAACATTCAGTGTGATCCTTCAGCTGAAAGCAACTGTGCTGGCRGACAGGAAGCAAAGGCAGGAAGAAAGTAGAGCTTGTTCCTGCACACCAGTGTATTGACTACCCTGTGAAGGGCTTCCCTAGCCAAGAAAAATAGGAGAAAAGACAGGAGGAAGAGATCAAGAGCACCACATGAGAGAAACCAGCCTCAAGCAAAGTCTCTGCACTAGCCATAGTCCAAGAAAAAAATCAAATACAGCAGCATTTGCTGCAGCAAGGCATTGAGTTGATGTCCTCAACAAATCTAATGACGGGACTAGATTATTCAGCTATGTTCTGCATGGCGAAATAGGGAGAGAATGGGCACAAGGAGAACCGTAATGCTTGGCCATAATGCCAAGATCCAGAGAGCAAAAGCATTTAGTTACATCAGGATGTCATTGCCCCTAGAGACAAGAAAGACAGTTTGGTCTTTCATCTATGTTAATAGAGTTGACTTCAAACTSGGTAAGGGAGAAGGTCAGTCAGAGAATGAAGAACCAGTTTTACAAGAGGAGACCAAAGGGGCTCAGCTTGTTTAGACTAGCAAAGCAACTGGTGAAAGGGATGAGATTGTTCTCTACAAGTATATTCTGCAGATAGACAGCAGAAGACAAAAGAAGCATTTGTGCTAATGACCAATATTGGCACAAGAACAAATAGATGTAAATTGGTGGCGAATACACTTAGGTTGGAAATTAAAAGAGGGTTCTTAACCACTGCAGCAATTAAGATCTGGAACAGCCTGCCAGTGGGACGAGCATGGTAAAAATAAGTCCAACTACTTTTAAGTTAGAACTTAACACATTTATAAAGAAAGCACAGCTTTYGGGACCTGTAACAGCCTCATACCCGGCAACACAGTAATGTCACATACCATAGTACRTCCCAAGGCAGAGAACATTAGTCTATAGCTATTCATGGTCACAACAGCACGTCCTCCACATCCRTCCTAGTCACTTGATCTAGACTTACTCTTTACCCTGCAGACAAAGGTTCCCTCCAGAAAGGACTACTACTAAAGCAGTGGCCTTTATCCAGAATGGCATTAAAAGGTCCCTGGATCCCTTACTGCTGCAGTAAGAACTACGTATCCTGAAAGCTTTTTTTTTTTTTTTTTTTAACAGGAAAGTGTAATTTCATCCACAATTTTTATCCATGTGTTTCATCGAATGCAGTAGTGTTACAAATCCAGCCATTAGCTCCAATCAATGTCTTTGAGCTTCTCACAGAGTATGTAAAACTGCCCAAGGCCAGAGAGGCTGCACCAGCCTTCCACGTAGCACAGTGTATGCCAGTCAGCTCCGAGTTTCTAACATCAGAAAAACAAGCGTTATGAAGAGGTTTCTCCATAATTATATATCACCTCACTGGAACCTGGTCAATGCTAGCTTTGCCACTCACTGCAGCAAGACTAGCATTGAATTTGTCCGTCTCCTGCTGGGCTGCACAACACAGAAATAGAGAAGTGACAGGTGGTAATTTGATTAAACACACTGGTATGAGCTGAACAGAAGCCAGCATAACCAGAACAGAATTAACAGGAGGGAGCAGCTGGTGGCTACTGATCCTGTTGGAGAGTATTCTATCAAGTCAAGGACCATCCTGGGATCAGGAAAGATGATTAGTTACCCTCACGCAAACATACCCGGGATTAGGCAATGAGCAGGGAACTCCACAGTATCCAGCCACAAGGTGAGAGACTGTGCGTGTTACTGGGAGAAGCTCACTCGAAAAGCCAGAATATAAAAATCATGTGTTTCTAACTGTCCTTTCCACTCCATGAAAAAAAACCACATTTGATGACATGTTTTTTAAAAAGTTTCTTTGCATTTAAAAAGTCTTTAAAGCTATATAGATAACTTATTTCCTAATTGAAAATCTTTTAATGTCTCTTTTCCAGTGATATGCAGAACAATTACCACAGCAAATGCACCTATAGATTTTTTTTCTTATTATCAGTGGTTGAATGGATTCATATTGTTTAGTTGGAATTTTAAATGTTGTTTTTCAGCATACTATGGGAGACCACAGATTGCAGGTTAACCTGCCTTGCTTAAATAAATCAAAAGTCTGAATCCCACCCAATCAATCCCTAATTAGTTAAGTGAGACAGATGGGTCAACCCAGCCATTCTTGCCAAGGCAGTGGAGGGATATCATTAACTGTGAGAGGCTGGGAGGAGGAAACCACACWTGAAGAATATCACAGTCCAACGTCATAGAGAGAAAAACATGGAGAAAGGACCATCTAGTCAGACACACTGTTAGTCTTTCTGCCCCAAAGGATTAAAAGACAAAAATATCAGGAAGGTTTCAACAGTTATCAGATACACTTTGAGTGACTTTTCACAAGTTTGCAGTGAAGTCGGACTGTCACCTTCCAATGTCACCACGCCCAGCTCTAGCTGCTCCTCCCTACATATAAGGAGAGGCCGAGAAAACTRGCATTGTTTATCCTGGAGAAGAGAAAGCTCAGAAGGATCTTATCAATGTGTAAAAAAAAAAAAAAAAAAAAAATCTGACAGGAGGACTAATGACAGAACCAGACTGTTCTCAGTGGTGCCTAGTGAAAGCACAAGAGAAAGCACAAACCAAAATAGGGGAATTCCATTTAAACACTAGAGACTTTTTACTGTGACAGAGGTTGAACACTGGAACAGGGACTTCGGAGTGTCCAGTCCTAGAGCCAGTCAGAACCAGACTGGACACTGTGCTGAGCAACCTGCTCTATCTGACCCTGTGTTGTGCAAGATCATGGACCTAGTTTTCTTGTCCAATCTCAACTGTTCTGTAACTCTGCTCTAGAGACCACTGCCTTTCACCTGTGCAGTACAGTCRTTGAGGACTGATTTAGACTTATACCACTTCTGCCGTGTTTGTCCATTTTCCAGTCCTATCACACCCTACCACACACACACACAGGAAAAACAAAACTCTGAGGGTCCTGACACCCCTGAGGGTCTGTAAAACACATGTGACAGGAGGGGCAGGAACATGGGTACATGAGGACAATCTCCCCATCTCTTAAGCCAGACAGGAGGTCTTGTGGGAAGAAAACCCATAGTGCTACATCTTTAAAGATGCTGAGGTGTCATGATCACATCATTGCAACACCAAAATCATACAAGATGAGTTTGATGGTCCACTCCTTTTGATTTTTGTACAGGAACAACAGCATTTGTTACGTTATTAGTGCACCTCTGAGAAGATCGTTAGGTATTTATGAGCAGTTAGAAACCTTGAACAAATATGGTCCTTCATCTCTCTCAAACACTTCCCTATAAAATGGATACCACCACATTGTCCACTGCAGCAGGATTATCAGGAAGACTTTTGGAGAACCTTAGCTATTTGCACTAACCAGAATGGACCTGACATCAAGGGATAAATACAAAATTAAGGGATAAATAATAAATACAAATAGGATTTTGCTTTCTCCTTCCTCCTGAGCAAAAAGAATATCTGAACAACTTCAGTAGCTGGTGACTCAGGCAAAGTTCTTTCATGAATGCAGAAAGAAATTGCCTGTGYTTCCTATTAAAGAAAACCCATGAGACTTGAATAATTAATATCTTACCAGTGAAAAATTGTCCCTAATTACCAAAGCAATCCTGAAAAAAGAATGTTAATTGYTTGGCCTATGTACCTCCCTCAATGGGATGGCTATATTGACAAATCTCATATAGCAAGAGAAATCTGATGGCCATGAGATACACTTGTTAYAAATCGATCAAAGGCAATTATGAAGTTTCCTTGCATTTCTAAAACTGCTTAAGGCTTTAATCCATCTTGTAGGACAATATTATAAGGTTATATTAAGATGAGGCTTTTCCAGTGTTTTGCTTGAGCTCAAGATGATCCATGTTTTGCAAGGGACAAAATGAAATAAACACGATAGAAACTTTTAAATGGTAACAACAAAGCAAGTCATTATCAAGCACTGGCAAAAGCGTTCAGTTAAATTGCACTCGTGGTTGAAATTAATTTTCTGAAGCAAATTCTGAAAGGGGTAGAAGCCAACAATCAATATTCTCTTAATGAGGTGCAAGAAAAACATGTGTAGACATGACAGGTTTTGATGGCTAATGAGCTTCAGAGGAAGAACATTGTTCAGAGGAAAACTCTGAAAGGCACAGAAAATTGATTAATTGCCAGACCAAGATTTTGCAGCAAAGCATTTGGAAATTCAGCAGCCCTCAAACCTCCTATCATTTACACCTCTGTTGTGATGTGTTAACTTTAGGAAACATTATAGCTGAAGGGTGTTCCCCCCCCCTCAAACACCAGCTCCTAACTCAAAATCAATCTGCTTGCTGTGATTTGTTGCCTCAGAAACAAAGTTACCTGATGAAACTTTCCTACAGTGTTTACTGGAATTAATTGCTAAATGCAAAAGACAGACCACAGGGGGTCCTGTTTCTCTTTTGTGTTAATAGCTGCTTTGCTGCATGTAAGACATATCTAGGCTAACAGACACTTTAGTCTTGTCRCTTACCCTCACAGGTTTCAGCAATACAACATAAAAGAGTTCTCATTTACCAAAGAATGATSAAAAGATCATGACCTATTTTCCTTCAGTTAAACACCTTTAAAAAGCASAACTAACCTAACCTCGGTTCTGTTTCTTACTAGCAGCAAAAACACGGAGCTTATGTAATCTGAAACACAAAATCCAAGCCCAGGAAACTCACTCCTTACTAGCAAAGATCAAAGAAAACAGTCACAGGAGCTTGAGACTATTAGGAAAGTCTGGAGCAAGTGAGACATACTGTTGGCAAAGGAGTGTCTGRTTAAGGTACATTTAAGCAAAATGTACATACACGGCTCCATAGATTCCGATGGGATGTATGCACAAGCACAAGGGAGCTGGCTGATGTCCCTGTAAGGCCATAATCACGGCAGTTGGGGCAGTTCCTGGGGAATCAAAGAAAAAGCAAATGCTGCTTCTATCCTTTAAAAAGGTGAAGGGAAGGATTCAGGGACAGGTCCATCCCTGAAAGATTGCCACAAAGGCAATTAAGGAGTTGGACCATTTGGCACAGACGTCCAAAAGAGMTGCGATTGCTTAGCCTGGAGAAGAAAAAGCTCAGAAGGATCTTCTCAGTGATTATAATTATCTCATGGGGGCACTAAATAAGACAGAACTAGACTATCCTTACTGGCATCCAGTGAAAAGATGTATTACAATGCTATACAAGCTGAAAAACAGGAATTTCCAGGCAAACAGATGTAAAACAATCATTATACAACCTGAGCCAAGGTCACCTACTTGTTCTTCTGCCCTCTACCATCATTCTTGAAAATAATTTCAGAGACAGTAGAGACTACGTCCCATGTCCTTCCTCCCATTTAAGCGTAGTGTGCATTAGAGTTTTTCTGGCATTAATACTCATCCTTCAATTAAAAAAAGAAGAACTACCATTTGAGAGATAAAAAAAGCAAAGAACAGGCCTGCATCACGTCTTGGGCAAAACATGGCAGTTTTCACACCCACCAGTTTTTGCTTCTAGCCTTGCAATAAGTGCATTCAGCTGGAATGTGGGAAGACAGGGTTCAAATCCCCCTTATCCTAGAGACTGGGCTTCCCTTGAGTCTCTTTTCCAGGCTGTTTCATACCAGATATGGAAATACAGAAACACAGCTTGCCGYTCGTATTTCCTTCATCTAAATGTGCAGACATGCAGCAAGGCCATCTGTCCATAGACTAAGTGAGACTACAGGAAAGAATAAAGTCTCTTTTGACCTGATTGGAAGCAGAAAACCCCCACATTTTCCTGCTTGTCCTCAAGTAGAACCATGACAGAAGACAGGGGCAAAGCTAAAACTTAGCTAAAGCCAGGAGCTCCTGCCTCTCAGAGGCAGCCTGGTCTACAAAAAGGGCAATACACTCACCCAGCCATAAGTCTCCAGAATTACTCTCTCTGATAGTGACAACTGAATTATTCCCACAGAAAATGGAACAGCCCTAGGAGAAAAAGCCAAGTTTCACCTGTCTTGGAGTCTCCGGCCTAGTAGTTCAGGTGAGAAATATGGGTTACCCTCCCCGTACAGTGATCTGAAACAATCTCAGCCTCATGCCCTAAGGCTGTGTCCAAACAGGGAATGGGAGCCTGGGAAAGGAGTGAAAATGTGCAAACATAAGCTGGTCCAGCCCAAAGTCCAGCAGATAGTTCACAACAGTAAGCTGCAGCTGGGAAGGTGTCAGTAAAAATTTAGATGTARCAGCACTGAGTCCTCCTGTTCATCAACCTTCAGTGTGATTCAAGGCTTACCAAGTCAATATAAGGAGTTCACACTGATTTCAGTGAGCTAATTAAGCCTTGAGTACCCATAAGCTTTAAAGTGACCTAATCCCCATTAGAGCTGTAATTGTACAGATTGATTTATCATTTGATATTGAAATTGCTTAGACTCACAGCACTCAAACTCTTTCTGACAGGCTTATTTCTTAATAGAAAATGCTGTTTTATTAAGAACTGAGCTTTCTACCAGAATATGCAGGTCCATTGAAAATGTGAGGAAAATAATTCCAGCAGCAGCTTGATCCTCAAAATGTTTGTCCCCCCTTGAAAAACCACTGTGAARTTAAAATAAGAATAAAATTAGTCTGATGCACACAGGAGGCACATTATTTGTATTAATGACATTTGGGTTTCCCCACACACACCCCACAAAAGCTACAGCAYATTCCCAGAAATAGGAAGCCTGGCCCTCAAGAACTTTATCTCAGGAGCTGCTGTATCCCACCGCTGTGCCTTGTTTCTTATTCTTTTCCCCACCTGGTCCTCAGGGGAGCAGGGCCTGCTAAAGTTACCAAAAAAAGCAGCTTTTGCCAGAAGTCCCACCTTCTCAAAAGTTGTTCCATAAGCAGTGGAACTGTTGAAACCCATTTTCCTGTGATTTTATGTCTTGCAGTCAGATTCTACTGTGTCCAACAAGGTGCTAGACCTTCCTCCTCAAGGTTTTCCTGTAGCTGGTGTGTAATTATAGACACTGCCCTTGTGGATTCTTTCATGCCTAATAGGGGAGAGAGTCACACTGCAATATTTCCTTTTAGAGGCCATTCAATGGGGCCTTCCTCCCTATCTCCCCTATCTCCCCTGCCCCATATCTCCTCTCAGGAAACCTGTCAGGATGCAAACTACCATCCATCGTGGTCATTGGAACAGACTAGTAGATTCAGGAGGCATAAGGATGGTATGCATTTGCCTGCATACGTGTGTGTATATATATATATATGTATGTGTATGTGTGTATATATATATATATATATCTACACACACACATACACACAAACATATCCCCACGTGCTCAGAAGCCTGGTTTCCTAAGGAAACCAAACTAAAAATAACTCTGTTTGGCTATGAACAGCTACAGTTGCAATATGAATAGTGCCTCTGCTCCCTGTCAGTATGCATTAGAGTACTTTTTAATTACACATTTCCATGGCCTCTCTCAAAAGAAGATCTGCTATTTTTTCCTATGATCTTTTCCTAGCTTCTTGATATTTTTACCACTGCGTAGTTAGATTGTTTTCCTTGTCACAAGGGCCCCATGAAGAGTACCTGTATAGGCTTCTAAATCCTGTGCGAAAGTCAGTAATTATTTTATGAGACATGAATTTTAATAATTGCTAGAACAGTACATTTTGTTTTCAACCTGCGGCACAGCCCATTTTAGATTCAGCTCAGGCAGACAGCTACAAAAGGTAATTTAGGTGATAACTGACATGGTCTATATATGCCAGCAGAAATGCACCATCACTCAAACAGACTATATTTAGTTAGCTCATAGAATAAGGAGTTAACRGAGGTCTTTTTCCCCTTCACAAAAACTCCTTCTGTAAATTCAGTCTGATGTATCCAGAGTAACACATGCTAAAGGCTTCTGCACAAATATACCCCAGGTCTTTAAAAGAAGTTTATGTAGTAATATTTGAAATCTGCTATATGCTCTTGCATTTAAAGCCACGCTCAAAAGTTGGCACATGTTCATTCTCCACTGTCTGCTTTTACATACTGAACTGTCCCCTTCACCTTTCTCTATTGCTTTACTAGTGCTTCTTTGATGGCACATGAATCTCACAAGTGTCTGTCTTTTTATTTATTTCCATACAATAACAGTACTTCATCTCCACAGAGTCTCCAGAAATCCATTTTAAGCTACTTACTTTCAACACATTCTATAACACAGAACCTTTGCTCCCAAGGCAGACTTCTGGAAAAATAATAATCCTGCGTAATGCATCTAAATCCCTCCTGATCAGTGGCATTTTCCCAAATCATTTTCGTGATTCGGCCAGATTTCCACTCAGACTCACAAAATTTGGGGGGGAAAGTTGAGCTGTCCAGGTGGCACGGACGATATTTCATAGCATTGCAGGAGCTCCTGCCTGTCTTGGCAGTCTCACAGCAACACAGACAGAGTTCAGGGGAGGGACACAGACAGGAGCAAAGAAAGAATTACAGTGTTTGTCGAGCATCAGGTCTGGCTTACAGCAGACCAGAACCCAAAATATTTAATGCTGCACAAGGAAAGGCTCAAATATAGAGCACCAAGAAAGAAAACGGTGCCGTTAACACCACGGCACACTGTTTTTGTTTGTATTTGCCAGAGCTTTCAAGTGTTTATCAGAATGGCAACAGATGGCACAAGGCAAACGCATGCACTTTTTCACAGTTTCCTACAAAACGAACAGATGTCTTCATTACATGCTACATGACCGCGTTTAACAAAATGTGACAAGAAGCAGAGGTAGAGAAAAATGGCATATCCCTTTCCTAACCTGAATTGCCTCTTGGCACAGATCTYAGTTGTGCCTGAGCGTGGGACTGAATGCACAAGAGGAGAGAAGTGACAGGATTTTTCATCTCTATCTACTCCACGGTACCTGCTATGTAGTACAGAAAACAGCACAGACTTTGAGGTGGCTTCATCTTTATGAAGCACAGCATCTCCCTTGATAATCAAGACTGAGACAGGAGATGTTTTCACCAACACTCCTTTTAGGAGTGTTTTCCATGTGCACCTGAGTGCCCCTCAGGAAGAGAGTCCACATGTCCCTTGCAAGGTTCCTTCTAGAGAAGCGTGAGCCACATTTGGCCCTGCTGAAGAGCAGGTTTTAGCCATAGTCCACAGTAGCCACTGGCCACCTTTGCATATTAGCCAGGCTCCACCAGAGCCTGAACAAGCAGAGAGTAGCAAGGTGATTTAGGCAAACCTGGATGGCCTCAGATTGTAGAGGTTTCACTAGTAATGAAGGCAGGACAGCCCTGCCAACAAATACATCCCTTCTGAAAGCCAAGCCCGTGAAGGGTTAAATATCACCTTTCTCCACTCATCTGAGAAGCTCAACAATTCAAGGAAACCCCAGGATTTCCACAGGAAGCAGGATGAAAACACAGAGGTCTGATTCACATCACAGAGTTGGGCTGTTCAATCTTCATTTTTGCTAATAACAAAGAATTATTCTAGAAATTAGATAGGCTTACAGCAAATGATTCCTTTTATTTTCACATTGACTAATGGGCAAGTGGAAAGAAGCATACAGGTCTGGCAGGTAATGGCCACTTTACCTCCACTCACTCAGGCACTCTGTAGCTAGTCGATATTCTTAGTACAGAATAGATGAGAGAAAGCTTAGAGCAGATTCATAATTGACATGAAAGTTTTACAGCACGTCAACAGGCATTTTAATTCCAAATCCATTTGTTTTTCTTCTGACGGGAGCAGAGCTGCTCATTTCAGACAACTCTCTCACAACCACAGTATCASTGGGGTTGGACCATATGATCCCCATAGATCCCTTCCAATCCCCTTGATCAAGGACAGTCACCTAGAGCAGGTTGCCAGAAACAAAATCCAGTGGGGTTTTGAGTATCTCCAASGACAAAGACTCCATAACCTCTTTGGCAACCTGTTCCACATAATGCAAACAGTTTTTGTTGCTGGTGAAGTTCTCTTAACTACAACAATACACCTAAACCCCATCTAATCCTAAGAAGAACAACCCATTCAAGTCTTCTGGTTTTCCACTATCCTTCGCTGGTTAGGAAGTTGTCAGATTTCTACATTGGAATTCTAGTTCTTGGACTCGATCCAGAAGTGATGGAAATCCATAGGAGCTTTTCCATAGTTTTTTTTCCCTGCATTGATTACAGCAGGCACCAAAACCAGCAGCACGAACATAATGTCTCCACATGATCCTGCACTCCCCTGAGGAGAAAAGAAATGCCAGGATGCAGCAGAGCAGGAGCTCCCCAAGCAGTAAGAAAGAATATGTTTGTTGCTCTTTTAGGGAGGAGCACCCTTCCTATTCTTTTTAGCGTTTTATGACTTTAATGACTGGTTTCCCTCATTGTCTTAGGAAATCATGGAATTTTCTCCTCCCTTCCCCWCATCTCCACCTCCCCTACTCGCTTTGAAGATTTCATCTGCAGCTGCTCACAGCAGTATTGTCCATCTGGAAAGCAGTGCCTGCTACACCCAAAGTTTCTTGCAGAGCTACTGTTCTGAGCAAAAGGCTTCTGAAAAGTCTTATGTTCCTCACTGGCTCTTTAGGCCTCTTCCCCCAGTGGCAAACGATGGACCCTCCGGTGATAAGAGATCACATAGGGCCTCATTAGCAGTGCAAGGCTGCCCACAGCAGGGACTCTTTGAATGAGCTGCTGTGATGTYCTTAGTATTTATGTCCTGAAAGCAAGATTAAAAATACAGGCAATGGTGACAGAGAACAATTTCTGTGAGGGAGTCTAATACCCAAAGCAATATTCTCACCTAGTCCACAAAGCGGCAGAAGCCTGAATTCATCCTATGATCAAACACGTCTGCRTGCGTTTGTGAACACATTCTGCAAACGTGTGTTTTTGAGCACATTAAGGCAACCCTTAAAACTGTTCTGAATGCACACACACCATTGCAAGGGTTGATTAAAGATCAATTATTTCCTCTAAAGAGAAAGATTAAAAGCTAACTATAACAAAGGCCTTAGATCCTTAATTGCGACTAATTTCTCTGTTAATCTAAGACTGTGATTCAGGTGTCTGGTGACTTCTGAGCTAGGTGGGAAAAAACATCTCCTTGTTTCAAATCCAGGGTTTCACTGGAAAGGGTTTCTTTCTTGGTGTCAGGGCCAAAGGTAGATCGAGTCTCTGCAATTCAATTATTTTCTAAATAAAAACCTACTGATTAAAATATTAACTCTGGAAGTGGCATAAGATTCGAGATTCTCTGAAATTATAATATCACAGACTGTAGAGAATCTCAAACTCTCACTTCACTGTAGCACATTCATCTTTTCACCAGGCTAGCAGCTTATCTTGGCAGAGCCATCTACATCTGACCAGTTTGGCCAATACTCACAAGAATAACAAGGACAAACCTAAACTGACCAACACAAAAGGCTATCAAAGCGAGTCCCTGACTTTCCTGACATCATTCACTATCTGCAAGGAGTTGATATTCAGATTATACTTTTGAAACAGTGGGAGCTGGTTTTACCTTTATAAACAAATGCATTTGTAATGCACATATACAGCTCTACAGAAGAAAATACATTTAATCTGGCTTTTGCTTCAACAGCTCATAATAACATTTGTCCCAATACAAAGGAGGGTAAGAGTCTCTGATGTTGGCATCTCAGTGGAAGAAAAGTCAGAAGGCTAATTTTTTTTTCTTTTTTTAAGACATAACACATTTGTTGAAGGAAGACCATCACAAGTCTCCTCAGGCAAAACTTCTCTTCCAGAAATCCTACTCTAAAAACAAATTTTATTCCCAAAAGGATCTCTGAATTGCTATCCTTTGTAGAGAATGAGAACATTCACAATTTGCTACAGCTCTTCCTCAAGGATCACCACATAACAAAAAAGAAGGACCAAATCAGACAGCAGGTCTTCCACAGACTGAACATTTGCTTACACACTAGTAAATATAGTAAGACTATATTTACCACCATGTGGGGAACCTTCCATACAATATTACTATCAATAATAACAGAAGCCTAGCTACAGATTGTTGTGCTCTGTGACAACTAAATATATCAGACCTAATTAGACAACATGGGCCAAAAAGCAAAAAAATCAGTAAACATAAGGGAATGCTGCCACAAAGACCACGAAGATGAGAAACCCCTACAAATTTAGGGCGGATGAACATGGATTGAAATAACCAGTCTTAGCTCCCTAACTGAARTTTAAGAAAGGTCATCTCTAAATAAGCAGCCTGATTTGAACTGCACAGCTGGGGTCTCGCTGTGACTCAAGCCAGAGCTCAGACTCCAAACMCTCCTAGAAAACCTGCACTGGGGAATTTAGCTCAGCTGGTCCGTACCAGCCTAGCTCCATTGACTTCAATTAGCCTGATGTTAAATCTTCGGTATTGACTTCAATGGGATTACAGTGATTTACATCAGCTACGGAGTCAGTGTTTCACTTCTAGGCAGCCTTTTTTTTTTTTTTTTTTTTTTTTTTTTTTTTTTTTTTTTTTTTTGTTGTTTCTTCATTTTTGGAGATTTTTTTTTTTTTTTTTGTAGTATCTTCATTAGTGGAGATGCTTTGCACAGAAAAGCAAGGGAGATGCACTCAGCTCTTACAGCTCCAGCTACCTACTGTAACGGGTATATCAGAAATGCAGGAGATGGAGCTAATTATACTTGACTACCAGTCTATTTTACTACAGTTCAATCTGTGGTTACAGTTGCCCTTTCTTTGCTATAAACATCCAGCTCGGAATTGCTGGAGCCACTCCTGCCACTTCCTGCCTCTCCCCCTTATTTAACAGCTCTAAATGCAGGTTTTCATGAAGGAAGAAGRTTCTTGCCCTTCCCTGCACATGCACAGCTGACAATTACTGCTAGCAGTCAACCTTCCTGCTTCCTAGCTCTCTTCCCGCCCCTCTTCCCTGATTCTGTAAACACAAGAATAACTGTAGTTTCTTTGGATCCTACACATGTATCCCAGGCTTGAATACTTCAGGATACTTAAATTCAGTAAGCTGTGAAACATGCAGCGAGACAGGGTGGTCCTCCCACAGGTTGCACTGCCAGACGTTGTTGGAAAACAACATGCTGGTTCCTTCTGGATCCTAGCTGAGCTAAATAGGGAGTTTATCCCTCTCTGTGGAATACCTAACACGCCTAGGATCCTACACAAGATACTTGCATTAGTTTGCCTGAATATGCTATGAGTATTCCCAAAATATTTGTGTCCTTTGCCCTCTTGAACCCTTTTATTGTATTACAGTAAGGATCAGAAAAAGAAAGGGAGTTTGCCCAATGCAGGGTTCTCTTAAAATGCCAAGACCTTGAGACTGATACAGCTGTCAAGCATGAGGTCCTCCTGCCCARTTCCAAAGCTGGGTTTGGGGTGGAATTATGTAAATGACCAACTTTGCATTTCCTGCTCATACTGCAGTGGTTTCAGGCTGACCTGAAATGAATATGTTTGCATGTTGCAGCAAAATGAGTTATTTACATTTCACTTTGTGCAATCCGATCCTTTCAAGCTGAAGCAAAAAACTGCTTTCCAAATGGAGATTTTATTTTTTTTCCTACAATTTACCACAAGACACTACTTTGAATCACGTTTAAAGATTTAACTTTAAAATGAAAGACTCAAATTCTTTGAGAGAGTTCTCTCCCATTTGTTTTTAATATGGAAGTGTAACAGACCAAATCTCATACTGACTAAAAATATTTTAAGTCTACTCATAGTCCCATTTTGTAGTTAAAACTGCTTAATTGAAAAACATCCTGTTCTAGTTTGGGTCTCAGCAAAATGGACATATTTCTGGTGTCCAGGACCACCATCCACAAGCAGTGGAGCAACATGTAAGGTTTTCTACTAACTCCCAGCCCTCTAAGGACWACTTTGAGGAACAAAATTCCTCTAGGACCCCAAAAGAAATCCTTTAGAACCGAGATAGATAACACATAACACAACARAAGTCCTAATTCCATCACCAGTTTTCAGTCTTCTCATATTCCTGAGTAAACTAAGTATAAAAAGGGAAGTCACAGATATGCTGTAGAATAAAAATATCTATTTTACTGAAATTGGCTGTGACTTGGCAACAGAAAAGATGTGATAATTACTCTTTGCACACACACTTCATAAGCTAAGATGCCTCAGATTCTCCTTTTTCCTAGTTTCCTCTTCTATCTTCCTTCCCCCAAGGGCCCAGTCACTTGCTCTTGGCAAATAACATAAATCATATTCTCCCAGCAAACAAAGCTCTCCTTGCTTGTTATGAAACAACGCTGTCAGCTCAAATGGAACATCAAAGATGGATGGACCAAACTGGTCAATGAAATAAAAATGCACTCCCCATTTAAAAGTTTTGAAAAGCACACCCAWATAGGAAAAGATTCACATCCCTCGGAAGAAGTTCATCTTTTTCTTGTCTTGATACCACAGCATTGCCATCTTACAGTGCTGAGGTTAAGCCTCTTCTCCACCTTGCATCGTTACCTCCTTCTACACATTTACTAAACTCAAGAACAGGCCTTTTCATGGCATGAATAATTTTTGCCCAAGATATTTCCCAAATAGTTTCAGGATGGCCAAGTTTACCATCCCTAAGAAGATATCACTGGAATCCCTAAACCCACTTTGGTTGTTGTAGTCAAATTTTTAATGTATATTTATTTTATTTTTAGCAAATTTCCAGCTTACAGGACTCCTTTTTTCTACCTGTCTTCCTTGAAGTTCGATAGCCTGTTCTTCTGGTATTTTTCCATGCCACTTTCAATTAATGAGCTGCAGAATACTTTCCAACTCTATCATATTCTTAAACACCAAACTAAGGAGAAAAAAAAAAATCACTACCACTTCTGCAAAATTCGATTTTACTCATACGACTGAATCCAGCTCTTCTGAAGGTTTTTATTTTAAGCTGAAGTGGAACACTTTGGCCTTCTTTTAGAAAACACTCAGCTGCTAATGACATCACGTATTAACATTCACCAGCTGCCTCTGCAAAAGGAATATGGAATTATTGATAATATTGCCGCACTAGCCAGAGACCAGACATGGAAGATGGCCAAATAGTTTTAAATTTATTTAAAATCTCAAGCAAGAAGACTGACAGGAGAAGATAGGGAAAAGTTCTGGCTGCCCTCAAGTGAGACACTAATTTTAGATTAAATAGTTTCCCCCTATTTCTATGACAGTTGCTTCTTCCAAATTAAAGAGAAAAGAATTCTGGCAGCTCCTCACTGCTGCTGTGTGATAGAAGACTTGAATGATTACAAGTTACTGATTACAAGAATTTAGAAAATGTTACTCAAATATCAGCCGGTAGGAGTAGCTTAAAAAAAAAATGCAAAACTTAAGAAATAATGCCCTTCTAGTTCATTTTCGTTGTCTTTTGAGTCACCAGTCAGAGCGAGACAGGGAAGGAGAGGAGAAGATCAGCCTCTCGATCTGCCACACGACTCCAGGAGCAGTGTATGAAAAACAAAACAAARGAGAATATCATGACAAACCATGAGACTACTGCTCACTGAAAATACAGACACGCAGAGCTCAGAGGAGCACTGTAGCAGACAAGAAAGCAGCACTGCAGTCCCACTGCTACGCCTGTATTCTCCCACCTGATCAGAATGGAGGAAGCTGCAGATCTTGTCTTTTCCAGTGGTACTGACTGTTTTTTTAGGCCTCCACAGCATTGAGTCCTTTCCMCCACACTGCCTCTGTCTCGGTGGTGTCTCTATGAATTCAGATGTGATTTTTTTTCCCCACATTCATCATCCCTTTGCTCTTCCTGCCACCCTGTCCCACCCTGGGGAACCCTGGGTGGCTCCCACTGCCATTACCAAACCTTTCCAACATCGGTGTCAGAGCCCTGCGGCTTTACCCTTACCTCCCTTCCCCTATAATGAACTTTAATTACCTGCTGCATTTACCTCGACAGAGAAATAAAGGATCCTCATCATTAAGCAGGCTATTTTCAACTGATCAGCCTCATTTTTACCACCCTACAGAGGGCTTTACCCYTACACAAAAGACTTGTTCATTTTGTGCATGTTTTTCACCATGCTCCAATGACACAAGAAATCAAGACAGTTTAAGGCTACATGTTGAACATCTACTTAGGAGGTGCAGAAAAATACTSCAATGAGTTGCATAAAAAGAAAGAATAATGATAATACGATTTTGTATACATCTCAGATACCTCTCTTTGCCAAGTAAATGGTTTTAAACTATTGATTACAACCAACTTAAAAAAAGATTTGTCCCTTCAAAAAAAATCTGCACATTTACTCCTTGCCTCCCTGTTTTCTATTCAACATTTTTAATGACCATTTCTCTAATACCGCATTCACCTCAAGTGACATTAAGCTGATGTAATAGAACCATTTTAATCAGTAACAATCAATTTTATTACTATGAAAACCTTAGGGACAGAACATTAAATACATACCATGTAATTAGTTTTGATAAAACAAGCCTTCATCTTAGCAAATCAAATATAATGAAAAGGAAATTTAACAGCTATAAAAGTGTATGACATAAAGTAGGTGTGAATATGTGTGCAGCGCATGCACAAGCACATAATCGTGCTTCATTTCATCCACTTGCAACCTATGTGGATCAACAAAGTTGTGGAAAATCTTAGCTAGTATAGAAATGTCTAAATATTCTTTTAAGAAACTGTTTTATATGCTACTTTACTTTAGATGCTTGTTTTATAAGCCACATTAGCGGCTATATCTTACACAAGAGTCCAAGTTACAAAGAATCTGGAAAAATCACAAAATGAACAGGCTTACTGATGCCACAAAGCTGAGATGAAATGAGAAAAGCAGCCCTGAAAAGAGTAAATTTGTACTATCTAGCTAGTGAAAGAAATACAGTCTATCACTATGGGGTGGTGATAAATGGGGCCGAGTCCAGTTGGAGGCCTGTGGCCAGTGGTGTCCCCCAGGGGTCAGTACCGGGCCTGGTGCTGTTCAACTTGCTCATCAATGACCTGGATGAGGGCACTGAGTGCACCCTGAGCAAGTTTGCAGATGACACCAAGCTGGGTGGAGTGGCCGACGCTCCAGAGGGCTGTGCTGCCATCCAGAGGGACCTGGACAGGCTGGAGAGTTGGGCAGAGAGGAACCTCATGAGGTTCAACAAGGACAAGTGCAGGGTCTGCACCTGGGGAGGAATAACCCCAGGCACCAGTAGAGATTAGGGGTCAACCTGCCGGAGAGCAGCTCCACAGAGAGGGACCTGAGAGTCCTGGCGGACACCAAGTCAACCATGAAGCAGCAGTGCCCTCGTGGCCAATGGGATCCTGGCTGCACCAGGAAGATGTTGCCAGCAGGTGGAGGGAGGTGATCCTGCCCCTCTGCTCGGCTCTGGTGAAGCAGCACCTGGAGTACTGGGGTTAGTTCTGGACTCCCCAGGACAATAGGGACGTGGAGCTTCTAGAGAGGGTCCAACAGAGAGTGACAAAGAGGATTAAGGGACTGGAGCATCTCTCATATGAGGAAAGACCGAGCTGGGCCTGTTTAGCCTAGAGAAGACTGAGAGGGGATCTGATCAATATGTCTAAGTACCTGAGCGGAGAATGCAGGGAGGATGAGGCCAAACTCTCCTCAGTGGTGCTCAGTGATCGGATAAGGGGCAATGGGTACAAGCTGAAACACCAGAAGTTCCATCTCTATGTGAAGAAGAACTTCTTTCCTGTGAGAGTGACAGAGTCCTGGAACAGGCTGCCCAGAGAGGCTGTAAAATCTTAACCATTCTGTGTGTGTGATTCTGTGAAATAGAGTTCCTCAATTTCATTATTCAAAATATAATTCATACCCGAAATGATTCTACACCCATTATGCTACTAGGGCTAAAAGTGTTTGCAAACAACCACCAGTACTAAGTCGCAAGTGCATGTTAAACACCTAACAGCCTCCCCCAGAGGCACACACCAATATTTCTCCATCAGCCAAGAATTCCTACCAAGGTCACTAGCAGCGTGCAGGCACTTTATTCTGCCCCTTGTTACAACCATGTCCATGTCATCCATGTCCACGTCCAGATCATGACATCTTGACAGCAGGAACACTTAAGCAGGCTGAGGGGATTTGCTCCCAAGTATTTTGTTTACCAGGGATTTTTATTTGAAATTATTTGGAAAAATATAAGTAATATTTTTGTACTTACCAATCATTAGGATGGAGTTTAACCCAAGTCTACCATGAAGCTACAATRCCAATCTTGTAGACATCATCTTCCCAGCCTGGAAAGAGAAGAGCATCTCCTGCCTCAGCCATCTCTCCTGCCTTTTATTTCTTGCCCAAGTGAACTCATGGTCTTAGGAAAATTCTTAGTTCATTTTCTAAATAGCCATTAAGACTTCTTTGTACTATTCCACCTCAGGAGAAATAAACAGCTGACCCTAAATCCAGAGCAGGTGAAACTCATTTTCTCTCCCCCTCTCAACAACAACAAAAAAGTTAGATTTTCCACAAAGCTTAAAAACTCTTCAAGGAATATAGATTATTTCAGAAAGTGTTCTATTTTTAAATCATTTTTCCCTGAGCAGATTTTGATTGAACATTTTCAGAGGTTTCTCTTCAAAAACAACAAATCCTCAAGAACAAAAAAAAATCCTCACCATTTCCCAGGAAAGAGTTCTTCACTAAATCGGGCCTATAAAAATTTAAAGCAGGCGCTACTTTCCTCAAATTTTGCCACAAGAAAATAAAGCATTTAGGCAATCACAGGGTCTTGATTTGCCTCTCACTCTCCCCCAGATAATTCATGAACCACATCAGAGCGAAGAGATTATAATTAGGTCCAGTCAGGGAGTTCTTCACATTTAGGTTGGGCCCTTCACATTTTGTCAAGAACAATTTTGAATCAAGATCCTGTTGCAGAAAGAAGGAATGCCACACTATGGATGCTGGTGGCCCTCAATGTCAGGGATCCCACCCAAGCTGGGGCTYTCAGCCAGTGCACTGTTCCAGACTTGGGAAGGACTCATGAGGTTGCCTGTTACAGGATTAAGGACATGGGTTGTTGAGTCSCCAGTCCTGGGACACTCCATCAGACACATCCATCGAGGACGGAAAAGCCTCCGTCTCGAGGCCGCTGCCACTGGAAGGGACATKAGGCCTTCAGGGTCAGCAGCTTCTAATGGTCTCACCAGCGCCTGGCCCAGCCTYAGGCCCTGGGCACGATCTATTTGGTGAACTGCCCAGAACAAGAGGCCCCAAGATTCCAGACTTGCAGTTTTGACACAGACCAACAACGAGTGACCTGGTCACAACCAAGTGAACTGGTCTCTGTTGGAGAGAGGGGCCTGCAAAATCCTGAGCACGGCTGGCTCTAGCCCAACCACAAATCCTGAGACACAAGCAGCTGCTACCTACAGCAACACTGACAACACCATCAATTTCTCTGAGAAGCCACAGCATCTGGGGAGCATATTTCATTTCGGAAACGCCGTGTATTGATGGATCTGAAGCAGACTTTTCGTAAGTTTTCTGGTTCATGTAAAGGATTGAGGAAGGCTCATTTCAGTCTGAGAGAAAATGAGAAAAAAAAAAAATCACCGTATTCTGCCACCTGGAAACCCTGGGGTTTTAGCCCTCTCTATTTGCAATACTATATGCCTGAGGTAGGAGAAGAATCAGGCAAGAATCCTCTAGCATCAGTCTGAGCCATCCATCCTGCAGTCCCTTATTATCCTTTCAGCCGGGGCTGCTTGGTGCCCTGCGTAGGCTAGACTGGCTCCAGCACRTGGGATGAGCAGGCACATAGTCAGCTTCCTATCACTCTAAAGCTAAGGTGACTCATGTGCACGGATAGAATTTGCCCAAGTCACTGCAAGTCTCACAAGGCAGAAATAAGTGTTTGAAAGAAATATTTAACACTCAAAACTGAATCCTGGATTCAAGGTGACCTTGGAATTTATATTAATGCTTTGATCACCTTCATGTCTATGAAATGACATGATTCGATTACCATGTGTTACATCCTCACATTTACTTATACCTCAGAGGGCCTAATTTGTGCCTCTGATGTATTTCTGAACTAATTTCTATGGAAAGGTATTTTTTAAATTCCTTTAAGTGTTTAAACTGTATTATTAATTCAACATGCTACTTTTGCTCCATTGTTCTCTCTCTCT
>NW_020455431.1:806014-852462 GCF_003342845.1 Nothoprocta perdicaria
AATATGCAGTAGTTCAGCTTAGGAACTCTGGCAGCATTGTGGAACAAAAATGAGCTATCTTCGAGGGTCTGCTTGATTCAAAAGAGGTGCCCATCTATGCCCATCCTAGGCAGGGGCTACCCCGACCTTAAATATTCTCTGAAATAGGTCTGAAATGACCTGCACACACCGGCTGGACACAACAGCTTATAAAGTCTGGGCTTTAAAAGCAATCTCACTGCTCCCTCATAACATGTCAGGGGGGAAAGGTTGTACTGGGTAAGAGCAGTAACCCATCTCCACCACGTGAGAGTGGAAAGAGATCAGATAAGACCAGAAAAAAAACATCTATGAAATATTTCAGAGACCTTTGAAAGGAAGATGATGCTTATTTTCCACAGAAGCCATAGAAATGATGCACTGTCACCAGAGAGAGACTGTGGATGTTCCCAACTTTGTCACAGCCTGTGGCTGGATTCTTAGTGCTCGCTCTTTCCTTCTACACTCTCCACACTGCAAGTGAGTTTGAGAAAGGCCACAGCACCATTTGTTGTAGCAAACAGAGTAAATAATTACCCATGAGAGTGTTTGTACAAACGTTGCTCTCTGCAGACATTACGGAGGGATAAAGAGTCACTTGCTCAGCTGTTCACAGATAAGCCAGGTTGCAAATGCATACACTAGCAAAAAAAACAACAAAAACTTGAAACTTCTGTTGTTTCAGCTAACTTCAGCTAACTTCAGCTAACTAAAACATACATAAATATATTGTGCTGCATTTGCCTAATTCCAACATGCATTCAACGGCCTGTACACATTTCCATGTCTAGATACAGTAATTAAAGCTATGAAATACAAACAGCTCGATTTTTATGCTCTTCTCCCTCTCTCCCCTCCCCAATATCCCCCTCTCTTATATTAGTAACTAGAAATAAACACTCAGCAACACGAGGAAAGCAGGGGGAAAGGAAGGCTTTAGAAATGCTTTGCTGGTTTCTGTGTAGAAGAGCTGATAGCTACAGAACCCTCTTAGGGAAAACTTATTAAGTGGCTCAGTGTACCAAGGTGACCTGACAGGCTACTCTTTAATTACCGGTGCTTGATGTGACATGTCACAGCACGGCTGCGGTGGCACCGAAAGACACATCTGGCTCCTGGCAGTACCACCCTAAAAGAGCAGTTCTCACAATAGCTGATCCCTTCGCTTTGGGAATGGGTATGTTTGTGTTCCTGCCTTTATCCTAGGCAAAGGAGAGAGGTGCGGAGGGAAAGACGAATACCCACCGTTCAAGGGTATTCTGAGGGCACTGGGTGAGACTAAGACATATAACAAAAGCCAACACTTCCGACAGTTGAAATGCTTGAGCTTTCAATTTAGTAGTGTTTGCTTTATGCTTTAAAAATATCTTCCGATGAATCGGGATGAATTCCATTCCCATAATCAGAATCTGGTTGTTCCTTTTCCCATGAAATGGGGACAGGCTGCAGCACAGCAGGCTGTAGCACAGCAGGCTGTTAGCACAGCCCAAAGGTGGCTTTATCCAGGTAGGTGTGCTCATCTGTGTTTGCACATTTGCTTTTATACACACAGAGAATTATTAGAAACCAGCTCTTGTTTTGTAAACCAAGTCTGGCTTGTGAAGCCCTCCACGAGGAATCAATATGCAAATGCTGTTGCAGATGTTACTTAAGGTACAAGGAAGATCAAAGAAGCACTTGCGATACTCGACTCCAATTCTTGCCAAGGGTCCTGATGGTAGAGATGGATAGAGAAGGGGGGGGGGAAGTAGGTCATAACAGCTCCAGCATGAAACTCCTCTCCTTATGGGCAATGCACCAACCCACACAGAACATTGCTGAAATGCTGAAACCAGCTAGACTGGCAGGCCTGATAGGGAAATGGAGCCCATTATCCTTCAACGTCAAACTGGGTCAGGTAGCATAAGGATCTACATCCCAAGGGCAGGAAAGGTAAGAGGATAGCAGAAGATCAGGTACCAGGGACTATTTAGCTGGTGTGCTGCCAGAACAAGGGTCAAAAGAGAAAAAAAGCAGGAAAGGTAAGAGGATAGCAGAAGATCAGGTACCAGGGACTATTTAGCTGGTGTGCTGCCAGAACAAGGGTCAAAAGAGAAAAAAAGAAAAAAAAAAAAAAAAAGAGAGAGACTCTGAAGGAGAAGGAATACATTTTGCAACAGGAAAATGTACTATTCAAGTTCACATAATGATCTGAAGGATATCATTCAAGCTACTTTAATACCTTCAAAGTGCAAAAATATGTTACCAGTGTTTTAGTTGTCTGGTCTCTTCAGCTTTTGCCAAGGCTTCTCTGCTTGATATTTAGTAAGTCTTGTCTGCCTGAATCTCCAGTGCTTTTGACATCAGAAGGCCTCAATAACTATACACAAACCATTTCAGAGAATGAATGCGTATGCTTTCATCAGAAGACGGTTTGTATCCCAACAGACTCCAGACTCTGAGCCAAAAGACAGACACTAAAGTCCTAGTTAACATGCCCTTTATAAGTCTGCTGTTGGTACAATTTCAGTGGTCCTAGAACAGAAGGGAAGCAGATTTTGCCAAGATGTGCCTTTAGAAGAAAGGAGAGAAAAAAAAAAAAAAAAAAAAAAAAAAAGAGAGGGAAAAAAAAAGGGGAAAAAAAGGCACACAGGTGCAGCTGGAAAATACAGAAGGCTCTGCACCTCTTCAGGTCTGAGACAGAAGCAAAACCTTCGTTCCAAGAACAAGCATCCCTCCATTCACTTTGCTGTGGGAATCGCCTGTCACCTGCTGATAAAAGCAAGCTGCTACTCCCAGCTGCATGAACGACAAACCAGATTAAAAGGTCTATGGTAAGGGGAACCTGGAACGTAAAACACGACATCAGGCAACTCTCCTTTTATGCTGGAAACCTTTTGCACCACAGTGCTCCACACAGCCCTTACGGTGAGTAAGAATCAGGCCCGCTGTCTTTTATACAAGGTGTCAGGAAAGAAATGTACGTTGCACCTTTTACATTTCTTCTCTCATTGTTCATATAATAATGAGCAGACCCTGTCACAGGACGCAGAAGATTACATTTTCCTTCTSCTACAGACAGCACAGAGCAATGGTTTTACATTACCAGGTAGGGTTCAGGAGCGGTGTTCAGAAAAGTCTATTAGGAATGCACATTGACAGGCTATTCCAATTAAGCAGCACAGAGGGAAAAAAATGGAAAAGAGACTGCATTACAAAGTTTGTCTCTAACTCTTAATTTCCTGGAAAACTAAAATACTTGGGGCTGATTAAGATAGCATCAAGACTGGACACGGCTATATACACAGCTATATTTGGTCAATGTAAGGAATGAAAATCAGTCATCTGGGCATCTTTGCACAGAAATACAAGAAATATTGTTGACAAGCTTAATTCGCCTAAATGAGAAGGATAGGAGAGGGCCGAGTTTAGATCACACCTGGTAAACAGGAAGGGCAGGGGACTGGAGCGACAAGCCCCAACTGCATGCGCTGAAAATTAGTGAGCAWAATAGCAACAGGATGGGTCTGTCACCACTTCGTGAACTACTGTATCTGATGCAAGTCTCATGAGAACAGGTGACCTGAAAAAGCCTGAACTCTACCATGCAGCCCACAATATTTATCACCTCCCTTAAAGTCTGGTCCGCCATGACACAGACAGCTCTTTGTTCTGATCCTGAAAGGAAACTGTCTGGGAAAGGGCCCTTAATCACAARCACTAGCTGGAGATCAAAACTCCCTCTCTTACTCCCTCTTTTGTGTATCTTTTTTTCCAAATTTAATGTATTTTCCTTCCTTTTCTTTTACCTTCTGTTTGGAAAATAACATTTTTTAAAAGGCCAATGCTAGTCTTTTTCCAAAGCTACTGTCCCTTGCTACCAGAAAGGTAAAGGAAACACCTTAGATATCTAGTCATAATAAAGTTAGTAATCACCCCAATGCTGGCTGAAACACTGAGCCAAGAGCTGCATTTAGCTGCATTTTCCATCCACGTTGCTGCCTGTGCTCAGGCTCAAACCCCAAGACACTGAGCCAAACTTTGGTTAGCCATCAGTCAAGCGTGTTTCAGCATCCACACCTGAATGAGAGCTTGGGAATTTATTAGGTCATAACCCCCCAGCTTCAGGGCATCTCTGACGCTAGACTCAATCCTGATTCAATTTGTGCTTGCACATAAAATGAACAGTAAATAAATTAAGGCTTGACTGAGAGGCAGGTCTATCATTCACTACAAATGAGGGCTGGTAGCACCTGGCAAAAGAAATGGAGGTAGCAGTCTCCTCACAGGTTGTTTTTTTCCACCCTCCTCTCCCTTTCTGCATGTCTTAGTCTGAAAGGAAACAGGACTGAGGTGCCAAAGCAAGAGCAACAACAGTTCTAGCCCACATCAGTTACCCATTTCTCCCCCAAAAGGCAGTTGTTACCTTCTTTAATGAAACAAAGAATTTAAACAAGGAGATGGCTCTTTTGAAAAAGTTTACTACAATAATAAGGGAACCAGAGGTACTCTTAGAATATCATATTTTGATATCTTCATATTTTAAATTCTAAATATATCTTTTTTTCTGTTCCCTCAAGAAAAGAGCAAAGACATTTGAAGAGTGCAGCTGTTTGTGCCAGAACCCAATGCAAGGGGAAGTCTTTGCACTCAAAGCCTGTGTTTCATGTAGCTGTTTAATATTGCATAAGTGGTAGAATTCACATTAACACCTTTGAGACGCTGGGTCCTCCCAGTGCTTTCAAATTAAGCACACCGCACTCAGGTACACCCCAGAGAACCGTGCTCGGTTCAAACCACCACGTGGCCACTAAACAGCTGGTGCTGCCAGCACTTTTCCTCTCCGACACAAGCAGGTACRGTTCCAGGAGGTGCCTCTGGAAGAGCCCGCTTGTCAGGCACGTGGAAGTGCTGCCCTCAGGGCAATGCAATCCTGAGCAGCCCCAGTTCCCGCTTAGCTGCGCTGTAAACACGGGCCTAGAACTAGCACAGTAGGTCAGGCCAGCTCTGCRGGGTGAGCCGGGAGCAGAGCCTGCCAGCAGAGCAGCGTGCCTGGCTGAACAGAAGCTGCTTGAAAGCACCAGGGCTTCCCTACAGTGAGTCCGGATCACACACTAACCTCCCAGTGTATTTCTCAGGCAGGGAAGCGCACAGTGGAGCTCAAAACTCCTTCACGAATCGTGCCGTGGGCCTTCTGGTGCTGGTAGTAGCTTTTACATCCCGGCCGTTGTGTGATGCAGAGGCTCCAAATATTGAGAGGAGGTCATAGSCTTCACATTACCTTTCCTAAAGCTGGCTGGTGGTAATCACCTGCAGTGCTTTCGAACGGAGGTACATGGCCAAAGGAGCTACAGAGGAGCTGCACAGGGAGGCAGTTGTTATTCTAAACCCAACTGCTGCAGATGAGCAAGCTCTGCACCGTGGACCTCCCACGCCACTCAATGGAAGGCCCTTGCAAGAAGGGTTTGGGGATCTTGTGGGAATAAAACTTTTAAATACTATTTGATCATGCACCCCATCTATATGCAAACCTGTTCTGGGCTTCAAAGCAAGCGCCACATATAGCCTGACTTCACAATCAAGCTTTGTACACAAGGACTTAGTTAAAATCTAACAGCTCCAAAAAGGAGGAGAGAATGGGGGTCACCTGGCCAAACTGTGAGCACAAGCAAAATGCTCTCAAGAAAACTTACTGCACATAATGTGGTCGCATATGTTCACAAACTGGACCCTCCTAGAAAAGGAGAACAGATGTCTCTGAAATCAGTTCACYTAAATGCCCTCTATTTTTGGACACTACCTTTTCCCCTTGCTGCCAGATTTGAAAGTCCAATTTGCTAGGATAATGTGCCCGGTGTGCAGGAAGGATTTCAAAGTTGAAGCATCCACCACCTCTTAGCAACCAGAGAGGCCTGAGGTATCCCTTTTCCCCCCCCCAATAACCCCCTGAGACATGTCAATTATTTACATTTCCCAAAACAAAGATACAGACCAGATACTTCTCATCTCCCCCACCTCGCATCCCAAAAGATCTAGAAGGAGCAGAAGGAAGAAGCACTGAGTGGGTAACAAAAAAACACCATTACCCGGCAGAGGAGGAAAAGCCCAGGCAGATTGTTGTGTATTTCCATGTAGTGGCACTCACCTCAGGGCAAAAGATCTATGGGTGATCAGTCTTGCAGGAGAAATGGCAAAGCCAAGAGGGAAGGGAGGAACCATGTTGTAACCAGCGTTTGGATCTCCATCTTCAGCAAGGTTCTCACTACATCATGGACCGAGGCTTCCTGAGTTGTGGATGCCAGGGGGCAGCGAGAGCCGAGTGCACTGAGATGGAGGACAAGTTTGGAGCCAAGGGTGACCCAGCAAGGGCAGAGCCTTTCTCTACTTTCCAGTAGGGAATCCAGCCAGGAGCAGAGGAGGCACAAGCCAGCACAGCACTAGAGATGGAGCTGCAGCGTGGGTCCAAAGTCCACCCAGGAGACAGGGCCAGAGAKAGGCCTGGAGACCAACTGCAGCACACAGCAGGAGTCCATACAGGAGAAAGGCCTGAAGTCCAACCAGAAAGTAGGGCAGGACATAAGTTAACAGAACTGAAACCCCAGCTGAAACAGGCCCCCAGAGCCAGCGGTAGGGTACGGGTAGAGACCAGGTGAACCTGGTCAGGCCCATTAGCGCCCTCAGGGCACTGCTGATGTGTCTGGTAGGAGGGAAATGAGGGATCAATCTCTTCACTCCCCTGCCTCTCACAGCAGTGTCAGGTAACAACACCCAAGGGGTGATTCCTCATTCACCCTTTCGCAGACCCCAAGGGCAGCCAGAGCACCCACCGACCATCCCAGGCATCCCAGGCATCATTCTGCATGGGGGCAGTCTGTTCAGCGGCCCACCATTGCCCTCTCCATACAGTTGTCTATCCACCTCAACCTGCCTGCCTCAACCTTGCCAATCCTTTCCCAGAATGGAGGGGCTCGATCACTGCTACCTAGCCCCAGGGCACCAGTTCTCCTCCACCACGTCCACACTGATGCAGCAGTCACGTCAACACAACCCAACCTGCACCCTGCACGAGCCCACTGTCAGCAGGACCTGGGAAGATGAGGGACCCTCACAGCACTGAGGCTTAACATGTAATGCAGGTGGGTGCCCAGCAGCACCTGGTTAATGGTGGTCCTCCTCTCGTTTTTACCAGGGAAACACTCACCCACGTCACACAACATGTCTGGTTCAGTAATGCTCCACTACGTGGAGATGCAGGAGGAGCCTCCACCACGACACCGGTTGGGACAGTTTCAGAGTGACATTCCCAAGGCACATTCATGCTGCTCAGGTAAGCAGAGCGCAAAGGTTCTTCCATACTAAGGATGTGGCGTTGGAGAAGCAGCTCGGTGATATCTCCTTTCCTTTCAAGTTAAAAACCACCAGACAGCCATAGACTGGCATACAGGCAGTAATTCTGACACTACAAAAGCAGCTAAATTTGCCAGGGCAATTTCACGAGCGCTGCAGAGATCTCCAGTGCAAACAGAAGAGATCTTCAGTGCAAACAACAGGAAGGTCAAACCTGAGGTGACCRAGCCAAGTTTGGGACAAGGAAGGATTTAACATTCGATAACAGAAAATGGAGATGTTTCCTCCTGTACCTCACCCTCAATTGTGCTTTCAAGAGTCCCAGAATGAAAGGATCAAGGGGGTCGCGTTTCTGGCTCGGTTCCCAGCTTGAATTCAAGTGTAGCACTGTTTGTTGCACAGATTTTTCACAGGGCAAAATACTCTTGATATAATTTGCACTGGAATAGGAAACCTTGCTTGCAATTTTAATTGAAAAAATAACTCATTACTAATAAAGGAAGTCTATTAAATCCTCACTACTATGTCAAGTTGTTTATTATGTAGTATTTACAAGTTTCCTTTCAATTTTTGGATGGTTAAACAAGAACAAAAATACTTGATATAAAAATAACTCCAAATATCCCTGTGTCTTTTTTCACACACATACACAAGCACAGTACAATGCAACTAACCTAAGCCTGAACTAACATCTTCTTATAATAAAGCGCTGGAAAACCACAAAGCATTCAGTTACACACACAGGAAGGCTAATGCATTCTTAGAGACTTCTGCCTGAAAGCAACAGGAAATTCATTAGGATTTTTTATTTGAATTTAGGAGAGAAGTAATGTGGTGGTATTAGCGGAGACAAGACTCCCTTTTGCAAACTGTATGCCTCCTGCTACCTCTATAAGCAGATGTGAGTGCACATACTTACCAATATCATATGGCCTGAGAAACAGGGTGTGAAAAGAGGCAAGGTCAGAACTCATGCTTAAAATCCCAATAATGTCAAGCGATCTGGTCACCTACACTCAGTCAGCACGCAGAATGCAGAGTAAGCTTAATAGGATCATAATGGCTCAAACCAGTGAGCAACTGAGCTGCTAAATTCTGAACAAGCTGCAAATGGACAGGACAGTCCCAGTAAGAACCCTACAGGGAGCCTAATGCATCTTTCTGCTTCTAACTGTTATTCCTACAAGGTYACCTCAGGCCTCAAGGAGCACTTAATGGAAGCAGCAGTCCCAGAGAGCTCTTCTCATATCTCAACCCTTCTTTTGTATCTGGGAAGCAGCACATGGGATCATCACCACATTTGCAAAAAACAGTTCTCCAGTTTAGGAGTACTACTACAAATTAGCAGTACTCCAGATGCCTTTGCAAGGCATCTATTGAATGCAAGAATGCAAGCTGGGGCTGAGGAATTTGGAGAAAACTTCTAGAGATGCTTTTGCACAAAATTCTTGTGCCTTATCCCAATATGCCGTATCACTCCATTGCCTACTCTCAGCCMTGCAGCTGTACACATGGGCTTGGAGAACAGCAGGAAAAAACCTTGCCTATGCCTGAAGAACTGCTGTGAACTTGAATAGGATGTATTTTAAATTTAGAAAATAGAACAGAGTAAAAGATTCAATGAGCAAACAGGGTATGTCTATTCTATTGCAAGCTGTGTAAAAGGAGGGTGCAAAATGACCAACCTTCCAACTGGGGTGGCCCATCAGTGATTTAAAGRCTAAAGCCTCAGTTGCCATCCTCTTGCTTTTATAATTATTTCTCTCCCTATTTAAAATGGTGCTACTGCAAGTTTATTATCACACTAGCTTGCCGATTAGTTATTGTTTTGGRCTTGTAATTAAATATTTGCAAAACTCAAAGAATTTCATCAGTGAAAGGAATTGCATTGTTCTGAGGTTACTTTTATTRTTTCCTCAAAGAAACATAGCCCACAAAACTGTTCCGTTTGCATAAACCTTGTAATCTTTTCTAACAAATCACTTAAAGAAATATTTCCCAGTGTCTACTGAACATGGTGATAGCAAATACATGTAGGCACAGCATGTAATTTAGAGAATATTTTTGTTTTATTTATAACAWGGAAGTGAACAGGACAGTCTGTTTGCAGTTGCCATGGAAATTGCTGGCATTAGCTCACTTCTTTCCAAAGAGGAAGCACAGAGCTTTTCACTTTCTGCTATTTAACCTCTTTTAATATTAAAATCCTATATGCTACATTAGTACAAATCTCTTCTCTTTGGAAGGTCAAGGATATTCCAGAACCACTATTGCTAAAATGGAATTAGCTATTTTGAATACTGTGCATATGTTTTGTGAACCTTATATTTCATGAAACAGATTGAGCTCATCTGCTTAGAAGCTTTTTCTTTTCTCTCTTTCTTTCTTTTTTAGCATTTAGGAGAAGTCTCCAGATTGTGAAAGAAATTATGGCAAAAGATGGACTAAAGAAGTTTATGCAAAGGACCTCCATGGTTTTAACTAACTTCTCCATAGCATATTGCTCCTTTCTGGTATAATCCCAAGGGCTGGAGAGTCTCACCGATGACAAACACCCGTATTACACTGACACTTCTCTCCATTATTAAAGTTTGGTCAACAAAAGCAACACAAAATTTCTCCTCTCTTGAAGAAGAATTATCTTGAAGAGTAGAGTCTCTTAGTGCTCCCAGTTAAATTAAGATAATAAAACAGCATAAAACCCTTTAGATACAACAACAAAGCCCAGCTTCAGTGAAGKGTCACAGAATGGTTGAGATTGGAAGGAACCTCTGGAGATCATCTAGCCCAATAATCCTGCTCAAGCAGAGTCACCTAGAACAGGCTGCCCAAGACCATGTCCAGATGGTTGGAGACTCCCCAGCCTCTCTGGACAATAAGAGAGAAGGGCCTACCCTGTTTCAGACATCAGTGATTAACAGAGATGGCAAAGATTAGAAAGTCTGAAGGATCCACTTTTGCCCCTTTATTTAAGCATGATCACTGTTAAGAAGCAAATAAAAATAATTCAAAAGAAACAAACAAACAAACAACCTAGAAAATATATTTTTAAGAAAAGATATGAAAGCTTCTGGTGATGGAAAATCGACCAATCACTTGTCAGACTGGAAGAGAGATTAATCCCTCTGCTTGAAGGGGTTGGCTAAATGAATCTATCTGGAGCAGGAAGCATGCAGATCAGCTTTCTTACCAAAATATACTCCTCATTTTCAAATCAATCACAGAAGCTGAAAATATTTCTTATATGTAAAAAAAAAAAAAAAAAGAATATCTAAATTCTAATAAGGAAAACAGCCTTCCACCCACCTTGTTTTTTATTAGATTGTACAGAATATCACATTTCAGCTGCCCATCACACCTTTCTCCTATAAGCTCCCTGCTACTCATTTTTCATTGGGCATTTTGTAGTCTTCTGCAGCCTACCAGTTTTTGTGGTGAGACAAAACAGCATGCAGCAGATAATGATTCCTGATCTACACACACTACATGTCTACTAAAGCATGATGTTTACAGGCTTAGTTCTGTAGTACACAAATAGCTGCATTTTRCCACAGAAGATCTTCTGTTGTCCCCCATGGCAGCAGTTTCCTAYATCCAATTTTGTAAAAATACAGGAGCTATGAGGGAGCAGGCAGGGCAGCTGGGACCTTACAGCCCGTACCGACATAGCTGATATCAATTCAGGTTTTTACTGTTAGGTGAGAAAATTAAAAGGATAAGGGAAGACAGGCTGGACTCATGCCACCCCTTCAGAGGTGAGCTGCAAATAACCTTTCAGTAATGAAGGYAACATAAGGGTAGGTGCCAAGTGCCCTTCCTGTCATTGTTGCGTGAGGCAGTCAGCACATACCCAACGCTTTGATCTCATATCACACAGAAAGCACACGCACATAGAAGTGTGGATATAAAAAGCAGTTCATCTTTAACGGGGAACTCTTCAAGTCAATATATTGCTTAACGGGCAAATAGCACAGCAGTTTGGACAGAGGTGAAATGTGGAGATCATCTCTCAATTACAAGAGCCTGGCAGCAGCATTCAGCACCAGCTAGAAATCGTGCTGGGTCTTATCAGGCCAGTCTGTCAGGAGGGAGTCACAATAATCTAATCTTGATGTGAGAAATGCACAGGTACCCAATTCAAGGTCAGGACAGCTACAGACCATAGACATTTGTTAAAAGATAAGAGAGCCTCTGAAATAACTTTCAGGACCTTGATTTGCTGAAGTAGACAAAATAAAAAAAAAAATCCACTTTCCGGTGAGGGGAAGTGCAGGTAGCAGCGATGGACAAAGAGCGTTTCACCTCAGACAGAGCTGCCTTTCAGCACTGTTTCAGTYGGTGATCCATCTGCATCATTTGTAAGGAACAGTAATAGGCTGCCAATATTTTAATAAGAAGCTGCCACAAAATTCCCTCTCAGCTGTGATAAATCTACGGGCTCCAGGGAAGGGTTGTTTGTGGAAGGAATGGGCGAGAAATTAGAAATCTGTCCATTTTTCTTCTCGTTCTCAGTGAAACGTGCGCTTCAGCAAACTAGAAGCAGGGAGGGAGATGCCGATACCGTGAGGGGCAGCGCTCCACCCACGCTCTGTGCTGGCAAGAAATGAACTTTCTCCAGAAGATGTTTAGGCTCTTGAGCACGCACTGTGCTGTGCTAATGAGTCCTGTCTCTCTGCAGGGCCCACCTTATTTCCAGGCTTTTGATCAGGAGTGAGCTGACGCCCGTCTAGAACTAGTGGGCAGCCCTGCACCCAATGGTGCTGACAACACCCAAGAGACTGAAACCAGATTATAGATCCCCCAGATAACACCTATAATCTGAAGTCAGATTATAGGTGTTGGGGAGGTCAAGGGTGTGCAAACAGGGAGAAGGAGGAAGGATAAGTAATGACAATCAGAAAGGCAGAGTTCACATGTCAGGGCACTCATCATTTACTGGCATGCTCTGCATTATCACTATTCATCTGTTTTCATTTCCACATAGGAACCCACATACCAGCCTATACAAACATACAACTGAAAAGCAAACTCTGCTCTGAGCATATAGTGTGGTTACGTATCAGACATTTGGGCCAAGGAGGTCAAACCAGTAACAGTATCCTAGATTAGCTGTGTGATTCTTGAGTTTATTTAGCCAAAGATGATGTAAAGGTCCTTGGTTTACCAATTGCATATGTATATCTASAGTTTGTCAAACTGAGAAGACTTTAGTAGTGTTGAAACTCACAACAAACTATGCTAAGAAAGACAAGTGCAGAGAGAAGTCAAAGGACCCGATCAAACCCAGAAATCCAGAGTAGGATATAAAAGGATTTCTTGGTGGCTAGCTACGTGAAGTGGGACAAGATTGGCCTCAAATAGACCACTAGGTAGTACTTTGCTTCCTCTATTTACTGCTCATTCATTGTCCCTGTTTCCAACATATTGCACTATGTGCTATTATAATTGAACTTCTACGGTCAGATGCATGCTAAAATTTTACTGCAATCGAACAGTTATAATGACAGTGCATAACCCAACAAAATGCAGTGCTGATCAAACACACCAGCTGACACACCTCAGTCAGCTAATGGCTTCTTTTTCCCTTGTCTTTTTTTTAAGGAATAGTTTTTGGCATTCCAAACTTATTTCTGAAATGTTCAATATAAATGCAGGTACMTGGGACAAGTTAGTGTTTGCTTTTTTCTAAAAGCTATACAAGATAAATTTGTTTTAATCAAATCATCCTATTTTGTCTGCCTTTCAGTTGTTAATCTAGCAAAAGGAGTAAAGTCTTTTGTTCTTTGAATTTTTTTATTATGGTCAATCGAATTTCTATCAAGGATGTTTTGCCCTCTAGTCATAGTATCAAAACACATTWGTTGGCTTCACTCCAGGGATTCTAAAGAGGTACCTATCCTTGTTTGATTTCACAGCAAATAAGGACTTCTACACACTCTTAACAGGTGAAATAGTTTAAATGATTTATTTCAATCACCAGTTCTTATGGCTTTGCAAGTACTGATAGAAGACCATGTTGAACAGCTAAAGATCTCTAGTGAAAAAGCAAAGAGAGCCACTGAATACATATTCCTAAAGAAAAAAAAAAAAAAAAAAACTGTCTAGAGAGACCTGAAAAATGTGTTAAGCTGATCCCCTCCTTTCAATCCCCCTTGACACCCCAGAAAATACTGAGGAAATTAGATAATTAGACACTTTTGCATGCTAGTGCTGCCAAGGAAAGAAGGAAATTGGCAAAATATAAGAACAAAAGCCTTGTATTCACTGCAGTGCCACTACTTCTTTGTGAGAACATGGAGAAAAGGCTGATAGAAAAGGCTAACAGCATCCTATCCAAGGGCTACAACTGTTTTTCCATTTCCTATTCTACAATTGCAGCTCTCCATGTACTTCTAGCAGTAGGTAATGATGCTTTATTAGGTTTCCAGAAATTCTCTTTCCACTCAATGGTCAGTTCTGTTCTATAGCGTCTATTTTTCCCCTTATTTCTCCTCTTCCATTTAATTTGCAATTGCCTTTTTACCCCATCCAGAGCTCCTGCCAGTCAACTATCATATAGGTGATTTGGACTGAGGTAGTGCTAAGAACTTTAATGACAGACCAGGAACCCTGCTGAGTAGACTGAACAAGGGAAGAAAGGGTCCTTTGCTACAGAGGCCTTGCAGTCCCAACCCCTTCAGTCTCTAAGGCTTTATCCCTATTCAACAGTATGCAGTTGGGCATCACTGAGGGTTGCACAGTTCCTGCACACACTCCTCAAGAGACCTACATTGAAGGGGATACTTCCAACCAATGACTGTGTGGCCTCAAAGTCTTCATTCAGTAGTTTTTTCATTCCTTTTTTTTTTTTTTTTTTTTTTTTTTTATATTCAAGTTTTGTTTTTTTTTTTATACTTTGTTTTTTTGTAGCTTTTTTCTTTTTTTTTTTTTTTTTTTTTTTTCTTATTATATATTCAAGGCTCTTGGGGCTCATTGCTGGAGGCTGTCTGACAGGCTGGCTTCTCCGGTGAAACAACCCTCTCTCTGAAGTCTAGCATCGTTACCTTCCCTTAACTGGGGCCTGCTTTAATAACAGCTTCGTTGTTCTCTTTGGCATCGCTTTACACAGAGCACCTAGCGCGGGGAGCCCATGCCTCAGGCTTGCTTCCTGGCAGCACGTTGGCCAGAATCATCGTCATTAAACATTCTTTCCTCCCCTGGACTCAGGGCTCAACTCCAGCATGAATAGCACGATTCTGGGCTCTATCCAGCTCYAGCCAAGAGCTGAATGTATAGGACTTTTGTTTGTCGAGCTGAGCTGACTCACTGCCGACCTACAGAATAAACACACTTCAATGTCACACGAGTACAGAAGAAAAACCCACCACAGAAACTGGCCGGGCAGGTAGAGACATCAGTGCTGAAGGCTCCTTGTATTTAATCAAGCACATGGGGATCACAGTTTAAACACTGGGATAAGAAGTGATGGAAAGTCTCTTTGCAAAGACCAAAGTGAAAATGCCATTGGATATCATTATACCAACAGGAAGCTTATCAGCCCTCAGATATTACTGGGGAGATAGGGAGCAAAAGTGATAGGGCCTAATGGCTTCTGAGACTGCAAGCAAGAAGTGCAGGAGTTGTGTATCTTCTCTTCAGTCACATTAAACCACAGTGACCTCAAAGATAAAAAGAAGTGCCCACACAGGATCGAAATTAAACAGAGTCAGGAACAAAGAAATAATCAATAAGCTTTGCTATCAACAGACCAGTGACAATACTGTATGTTTTTATGAGAATTATTACATTAAAATGAAAAGGAAGCAAGCTTTATATTTCCACCAGTTTTCAGCAGCTATCTGATGAGATGCTGGAATGACTAGTACTCCTTTTCATCACATTTCTCCCTGAATAACCTGGGGTATGTCCATTATCCTTCCACACGTCTTCATATCAAGGCAAGTAGGTGGAGAAGGCTTTGAAATGCAATAGCATTTTGAAGGAAAATTGCCAGAATTTTCAGTCTCACTGCTCCCTCTCCACAGAGCTAGTCATGGTTCTCATAAAGTACAAGCCAAGGGAGTTTATTAATTTGTGAAAGGCTATAATTACCAGTAACAGCCAACTATACCAATAACTCACTTTTGGGAAAGAGGAGATCACCCAACATAAATGCGCTTGAGAAAGAAAGCATAGAAAAATAATTTCCAAATGAAAACATGACTAACAATATTGTATTGAAATATATATTATTAGACTTTGAATAAAATGCTAATTGTTGTGGAACTGATGCATGTTAGAGGCAAATTTTGCTCATACTTGTTTGGAAAGTTGAATATTAAGAAGGGATGGAGGAGCCAAAAAAAAAAAAAAGTTGTTTTGTATTTTGAAAATAATGAAACTAGGACCTGAATCTATAACCAATAAAATGAGCTGAAGCCTTTCTGAAGTTTTAAATATATTTGAGAGACACTTTGATAGCTAAGTAACAGACTCAAAACAACTTGACTTTCCTACTTGAACTTTAGGTCAACTAAGATCACAGTCTCACTACTTGAAACTATTAAACCTAGCAGAGCAACCCAACAGCTCACTAAACCAGTGAAATATGCTTACGGAAAAGGGATTTTTCAACAGGCTTCCAATTTACAGGCACAAGAGGCCCACAGGCATATCATAGAACAGGGAAAAATACCTGGTCCAGCTCAGCTAGCTATGATTAAAAAATTCCAGATGAAAATGAGATTTAACTTTCAAGAGGAGGCCAAAGTAGAAAAGAAATATATAGCTCCACCCAGAACTTATCATAACTGAGGATTTCCCAGCTGAAAGAAATTCAAATATTTCAAAGATATTATTCAGAGTATGAATGAAAACTTGAAATCTCAAAGTTTCCTGTAGGAGGAAAAAGATTTTAATTATTTCTTCTGAAATAGGTGGTTTTTTTCCACTTTTTTATTCCCTCCAAATGAGCTGTAGAAATTGGCAACTGTGACTCCCAAGAAATCTTCAAAGTAGCTGCAAAACTGAGAGAGAACCAACTTGGAATCAAGAGAGCTCCCACTGTGAAACCAAACGTTCAGACTCAGCCTCCAGCTCTCCAGATACAGGTTCTAAGGCAGCTCTGCACAGWTACTGTTGTCATCAACTGTAATGCTCTTTCTTCCAGCAAACTGACTGCTTGTGAATTCGGCCCATGATGACTTCACCTAGGTGTTAGGTGAAGTCCGTAGAAACTTGTTTTAAGCAGTAGGCTTATAAGGACAAGAGAAATTTCTTCAGACCCTGCACTTCCCAAGGAAATAAATAAATAAATAAATAAATAAATAAATAAATAAATAAATAAATAAATAAATAAAAAGAGCCCCAAAAGTCATGAAAATGTAACTATCCCAGCAACTCCTTAAAATCTTTGGAAACTAACTCACATTACCTGGATGTTCCATGAAGACCTAGTCTTCCCTATGGACAAGCAACATAGAAGGGATTTAACACAAAGAGACTCAAAGGCACAGACTTTACTCCCAAGGGCCAAAGTGTGAGCAGTCCTGCCCAGAAGTCTGGGTTTGGATCCAGGATAAATGAGGATGAACAAGAGCATTGCGACTGCCTTCTGTTGCTGGCCAAGAGAAGAGCAACTGCGGATGCTGCCGTAAAGAAACCTAGTGCTCTCAGCAGCTGTTTACAGAAGAAAACACCCCCAGAACAATCACAGCACACATGAAAGCACCTAAATAAGCTTCAGCTGAAGAGGATAGAGGTCTGAAGCCATCTACCCTAGGTTCATCATAGCCCTGAACTAGTGGACCCTAACTTTCCATTACATAATGCAAAAGCTGTGCTTGGTCCCCCAGAAATGGCAGTGAAAGGAGCCTGGATGGAAGCACTGTCTCTCCAGAGCCCTGCCCTCCATTCTTTGCTTTCCTTGCCCCCCAAATTAAAACTTCTTCATGCCTCTTCAAAAGATGTGAGCGAGCTGTCTCCAGGTGTTTCATGCCTCGCTGCTATCTATAGGAAAGCATAAACATTGATCTCACAGCTGTTAAAGATGTAGTTGCTCTTTTCCTTGTTCATCCAGAAATGACAGCAGCGAGCTCCCAGCTTCCAGGAGGTGGTTGTTGGCAGATGATGCCTTTGGGCATAGTGATAGAGAGACCTGAAGACACGAGCCAGCTCTGATTGGGGAGACAGCTCACCAGAACACGCACCAAAGCCTCCACACTGCCTTCCTGCTGTTTCTGAAGATGACCCTTTATCAGGGCAACCAGTGCATCTTCAGCCAAGCCTGGCTGCATACAGTTATAAAAGAGGTCCTGAAGGAGACAAAGAAAAGTGTGCAAGTCCTCTCCAGTAACACTCTTAATTATTGATGTAACAGGCTGCTTTCTTTCAAAGACAGTAATAGCAAATTTCCTCCCACTGCTCTAACTAAAAATTAATGCAATAAATGAGATGGTGTACTTTAAAAGAAATCTATTTTGATTTTAGAATCCCACACTTATCTTTACACACTGTGTCAAGATGCCTTAAAGCGTTAAATTGTTCCCTGCCATCCTCTCCCTACAGAAATCTCATTCTTTTATTCCTCCCTCCTCCTCCTTTGACATTAATAATAATAATAATTGACATTATTACACTGGCCTAGCACTCAAACAATCTTATGTTACATTTCAGCTTTGCCATGGTTTCTTTTATGACCTTGGAAAAGTTATTTGGTTCTAGTGCTTTGGTTCCTATTTGACCAGCTGAAGAAATTTTACTTCATCACATCTTCCCCTCTTCAGCATGGAAAATCCATAAGGTTTAGCAGAATGGGGCCCTGCTCTAGGTTATCACCAATAGCCATTACTGCTAAATAGACTCTTTGATGCTACTGTGCTTCTTTTCCACAAGTGCTGGCAAAAAGACAAAGGAGAAAACAAGGAGCCATAACCTGGGCCTTCTACAGGAAGAAGGATAGTTTTAGGACTCTACTTCAAAAGGTAAATGTTTCCATTATAAAAGAGCTCCATATTCAGTATTAGAAGATCTAATCGTGGCATCCTCCAGCAGCTCACAGTTACAATCAGTCCAAAAAAAAAAAAGCCACCTGAAGTAGTAAAATAGTCAAATGCCACTGAACATCAGTGGAAACTCAGGACCCAATTCCCTCCCTGCTGCTTTGAAAGGCTGGTTGGAAGAGCAGCTGATAACTTTTGGAGATTCCATTATCCGTGCTCCCCATTGCGTCTCCTTCTGTATACTAGGCCCTTGTCAGTGATATCCATTTAAGAGCACTCTCCTCAGCAGAAGCCAATAGCTGTACCTAAAATAAATTGCTCTGCTAATCAGCAAAAGCTGAAGTTAAAGGGCTGAGTGGCTCTGTGAATATCAGGAGTGGCGTTCCATCTGTGGGATGCCATCTGTGGCTTAGGCCTAACCAGAGAGCCTATGTTTAATTAATGCGGCTGTAATTTGCTCAGATCTTAATAGATCATGGACCATTCCACTTAATCAGTACACACAATTTGGCATATTTGAGCCGTCCCGCACGATACTCTGTGGGCTGAGGGTTGAGCTAACGCAGAGTTTGAACTACTTCTCACCCTCCATAAAAGTTCAGGTCACTGCAGAGGTCAGTGTGGTGTAGAGCAACAAGGGAAATCTCAGATTCCCATTGCCCGTCCTGGACCTGACCTGTAAATAAACACAGGATTGATGTGTCTAGCTTTGACAGTGCCTTCACAGCAAAAAAAAAGAAGCAGAGGTTTCTCACTTGAAACTCAACAGCCAATCCTGTAAGCAAAGTGAGGAAGAGCAGCCAAAGGCCAAAAGCAGAGAAGCCACTGGTAAACTCAATTATTTTGGAAAATAGCAAGTGCAAGATGACTGTGGTTGCTGCAATAGGGAAGGGAGGACCTCAGCTTGAGGGATAGGGTTGTGGCTGGATGGAGAATATTGAGAGGCTTGACAGGAATTCAAGGAAGTATGGGATATGTGTGGGGAGGAAGGAGAGGGGTCACAATCTCCTTCCTCCTTTTTCATTAAGCATCCTCTCCTCTTAAGCAAGAGTCATAATTAGTGCAGTTGAGAAACTGGGAAAAAATATAAAAGTGCTCAATTCCTGAGCTACTGGTGTTCTTCAACATAATCTTTCTTAATTAAGTTTCACTTAAAAAATAGTACCTGTGGCCTACTCTAAGTCCCAACTCATATCCCAGTTCCTCCTCCAAACCTTGCATCCCACTATTTATTTCTTCTTGTTCTCCCCTAAGCCACTCATTATTCATTGCCAAAGCCTGGAGACTGGTTGAGGGAATATGTGCAGGCACTGGAGCTAGAGGGCTGAGCAACCCAAAACAAAGGATCAAGTGATCTGATGGTCCATCAATTTGTTGGGTGGTGTTCAGGAATAAAACAAAGGAGAGTTGAATGAACAAGTTGCTCTGGTTTGCAAAAATAGGAGTTCTACTCTAAATCACATATGTACCAAGACGTACAAAACAGATGGTTTTCTCTGTTTGCAAACTCAAATTATTTGTCAGCAACTCCTTAAACAATTGGGTGGTGGGAAGAACATGTGTGCATGAGTGTAAGCGCACACATGAAGAGAGGGACAGCAACTGAGGCAAGAGAAGAGTCAGGGCCCAGATGTTTCTCCATTAACACATGGACAGAGCTGAGACTTCTATACAGAAGTAACAAGGAAATAGAAGTGCTTTGAACAGGTTTCTTTATGTTATAATACAGGCATGAATTGCAGCAAATGATTGAATTTCATCCTCTTAAACAGTAATGAAAAGGTGTCAGTTCATATAAACACTGCATGTTTCATTTCCTTAATGAAGCTTAATAAAGGCTTAGGAAGTGCAACAACAAGGTGCAGGAAACTCAGTTCAGAACAAACTGCAGGCCCTTCATTCCATAATATAATAGCCCCATCACAAACATCAGGAATTTGGGGTCCACAGTTAAAAACATTCTGCCATGGAGAAAGATCTCTGTCTTCCAGAGCAGTTTCCATTCTCTAAGAGAGCAACTCCTCATGTGTTCACTTCTCCTTGGCTGATCTGTGAGAAGCCCCAAGCAGCCAAGTTTGAATACAGAGATGAAACTGAGAAGATGATATTTCTTTTACAGAATTTACATCCAAAGCAGAGGAACCCAACTATGCAGAGAAGGAAGCTAAAGACTGATCCATCTGGCCACCTTTCCTCATTTTTTTCATTTAAAACAAAACTCAGCAAGTCCTTCCCCATCCCAATTGCCGGGCCACAGCTGCAGTGAGTATGCTCAACAACAGCACACAAGACCCAACTGAAAATAGCTTTTCAAGGTCTTAATATCTTCATGTGATATAAGGGTGTCTCTTCAAGACAAGAATACAACATGATTAAGTAGAGGAGAGCTGGAGGTAGACAAATTCTGCTGGAAAATAAGCATTCATTATTCCTTTGCAGTTGTTTGTAACAGAACTAGCTGACCAAACAGAGCCATGAGATGTTGGCCATCATTTGAAGGCCAAATACTTTCCCAAAGTGCTATTTCTGAGGCAGTTTCTCAAATGATAGTGACTGTACTCCTGATGGGAAATGGTGTAGCACAGCTAAGTCCAGCATCATCATGGAAATCTAAGTCATCCACTGGCTGCTGTGTCATCAACGTCACCTCTCCATCCCACTAGCACAGTGTAGCAAAAGAATGGGCACAATGCAGCTCCAAAGCTAGTTAGGACTCATAACTACTTTGGAGGGCAGAGAGACACTCAAATACACTTCTAATACTCCCCTATGCAGCCAACATTAAACTTCTCCGACATCTCTATCACATGCCCATGGATCACCCTGAAATATCAGCACAACTGCTTCCCAGCAGTAGTAAATCCATCATTTCTGCCCATGTCATGCCAAGTTTTAACCATTTCAGGCCATTATGGCTGCTGTATTTGACACTTTCTCAGGTCACATGACTCAATGTCCTTTTTTTTTGCCACCCTTCCTGGAATCTGGAGACGATCCCCATTCCTCGGAGCACATGTCCCTCTACATGACATTACCACAGAACTATGGGACAGCTTTTATAACACTGCTACTATATGCAGCAGTTTGCAATTTCAGACACACCAAGAGTCACGCTCACAAGAGTGCTGGCACATGCAGGCCTCGGCACCACACTGAGCATAACGCCGTGTTTTTCTCCTTTGCTCTATCAGCCTTGCTTTATCCAGCACGTTATACCTGCAAGTTGCCACAACTTTCAGTATCTAACATTTTGTTTTCAACAGTCAACAGCTCCTGCTGCAGTGGTGGTTCTTCACAGAGCTACAACCAAACCAGACACTGAAACTGCGTCTGTTTAGCAGAAAATGTACAGGTCTGACATTAGTTCCCTTCAGTCCACCCAATTACAGATAATTGGTATTAGCGACAATATGCGCTCACCACAAATTGCTTAAATGCATGCCACAAAACTCTGCATCACTGTCAGAGGTAATATGCCTACTCAAAATAGACATGACAGGTCTCATCTCAGACCTTCTTGACCTTCTAGCTTGATAGTAGGATGCTTCTATCCAGCCAGCATGATCCTACAGCATAATATGTGTTGCTCTTTATTGAATATAACTATGAATAACACTTTTCTTTTTATCGGTCTGCTTCCACATAGCTTTCTGGATGTCTTTATGCTTTATATGCCTCAGTTTAACCTGGACAAATTCCTTTGCTTGGTGAATGCTGATTTTCATCATTTAGTTCTTCCTAGATTAGTTTTGTCTCATATCCAGCCCTGGATATGAGCCCTGAATAAAGTGAGGATCTCAGGGACCTAATCCTTCCACTAAAAAACAACTGGGTCCCAGGTCAGTACCAGATCAACATTAAAAAGTTCTCCTTAAGTTTCTGAATACAGTCTCAAGATTGCCCTCCTCTGCTTGAATTACAGGAAAACCAGTAAAAACATCAATTGCTTCAGAAACAGCTGTCACCAAATCAGGTCACCTTCTGCCACATTCCTGTCTGCTGGCACTTGTAGCTTGCAGATACAGAGTAAAACCATTTATTTTTTCAGTTAGCTTGGATTTTTTTTTTAAATATTTGCCTATAGCAGGACTTATTGTTGCTTTGCTTTTCCACAATTCTTTTTCCTCTGGTTTTTTGTTTTGTTTTGTTTTTTAACTTCTGGACTCGCGTGTTGCTCAGAAAGCACTCAGAGCCATGGCGTTTGAGAGGGGTTTGCTTAGAGATACTTATCTCAAAGACGCAGTTTCCTGCCACATTGACCCTATGTGGTATCAATATATGCTGCAGGGGAACATAAACACTGCATTTGACAATAAATAGCTAGGGAAAGGCTGTCAGAGCCAGAACAGCAAGCAACATATGTGTACATCAGCATTAGGAGGCGGAAGGAAAAATATCAGCCTTTAACAACGAAATTGCAATGGCCTAAAGAAACGCTCATCAGAGCAAGCAGCATCGAAGCACATGGAGAGGAAGTGTGGGGAGGGACAGCCTTGGGGTGCCAGAGATAAGAAAATCACATCTGCTGTGCTCTTCTGATGGGGCTGGCCACCAGCCCTTAATGATCCCTAGCAAAGCCTTGTTTATGTCCCATCCGCGGTTTACCAGCTGGAGCAATGGGCACTGAAGATCAAATAGAGCCAATTTTCTTCTGAAAAATTGTTGCTAAATTGCTCACATCTAGTCATTAAAAAGATCTCCTCCTAAACAGATGGACTTAAAAGATTTAACAAATGGTTAATATAGCACAAAAGTGTCACTCATGTTTCTGTTCCTGGCCACAAAGCACTGGTGGTCACCATGACCAAGCCGATATTTTCCTTAAAGGGAGGAGATGTTCTGTCCCCTCCCTTGGGTCTGCAATGTTCACAGTTTATTTTTGCTGTGAATCAAAGGTGCAGGATGTGTAAGCGCAGCTCAGGAGCACGAGGGACAGGGTGGTAAGGTTGACAAGAAACAGGCCAGAGTTGCTCTGTACTCTGGAACAAAAGCTGAGAAAGGGTTAAAAAGCATCAGCCCAAGGACTGAATTTAAAGGGATACAGGAGCCGAGCAGTAAAGGCCAACCCAAGGAACCAAGAAGATGTCTAATTTGTGGCAGCCAGACAGCACCACACCCACCCCTTTAGCAGCTGGAGCATCGGGCAGCTGAACTCTAATGGAGTCAATTTGCTGCTGGAAATAATGACTAAATTACTCCCATTTGCCCAGTGAAGAGGCTGAGGTCTAAGTAGATGAACATCAGGAGGTGGCAAACTGTTAGGAGTACACTTTGTGTTTGCTTCCTCATGGAAGGGAGCTGAAAATCTGCAGGACCCCTTCAGTGTTGCCGGGCTCCTTCTGTGACTTACTGCAGAGGTCTCCCACCAGCTTAAACACATTTCTAGCTCAGTTCCTATCAAGCCCCAAGGACGGCAGCTTGGCTCAAATGTCAGTTGATAAAACACAGGGATTATTTGAGGAGTTTTTGGCAGCAACATTTTCAACTCTGCATTTTCTCTGCTTTGCCCTTCTCCAGTGAAGTGGAGAAGAGCTGTCATTAAAGCGGGCAAAGGTCGGTTATTCACTATTGCTTAGGTGATAGCAAAATCAAGCTCCTTACTTTCATACCATAGGTGTAGCTGAAGCTGCAATGGGTACAACAGCTCCTGGGGCACTTCTGGACCAGTGGCACAACATCCTTCTAAGAATCTGTACCTCTAAAGCTGCTTGTAGGATGGCATTCCTGGAAGGTCTGAACAGCATGTACAGAGCAACCTGTCTATTGAGAGACCAACAGTTACCACTCATACAAACAAACAAGCAAACAATCTGTAATGGAAAGAGCTCAGCCATTTCTCCTGGCCACCTCTGCCAATTGCAGGGTCAAGGCAGGAAGATTCCCAACTTGAATTAAATGAAGAGCTCAGGTGAAATATCTATGTGGCTCAATTCCCAGCTGCTAAACTGAAAGAAGTAGGAGTTTTTCCAGAGCCAGATCTAGAAAAGCACCTAGGTACACAGAATCACAGAAGCCCAAAGTATTTCTCTTGCCTTGCTGTTGTAGCTGCAGGCTCAGACAGCTGGTGGACAACAACTCCCTGATAAGTATTTCTGGAGTCCTATGGGACTAACAGTCCTCCAGCACCACAGGCTACTCCCACTAATTCTGAATTGCAGCACAGAGACCAAGCACCTAGTAATTAGATACTGTGATAGCTGGCTTTTAGGGGCCCATCTTTTTTGGATCTTTTCTTAAGAGCAATCGAGATGTTTATCTCCCTATCTTATCTAGGCAATTACTGTTCCCAGGGTAAAACCAAGGATAAGGGCTTGACTATAAAGTGTCATGTGTGACAAGCCCTGGGAAGTCCTGTCAAAGGCAAAATGAGACTGATGGAGAGGGTAGCTCCCCCCTTCAGCACCAGCTGATGATTCATATGCTCCCTGTCACTTGATGGAAAAGACATTGCAACACTCCATCAGCAGCACCTAGCCCTGATCCATTCAGACATCCCAAATCCAGACAAACTTTGCAGCTAAAAGCAGTAGCAGTAGCTAGGGAAGAAGCCAAGCCACAGCGAGCCTGGGCTGCTTGAGGATTACCATGAAAATATTCTTGTGCTCACAGAACAATTCATTAGCAGGCCCCAGAGCACGAATTCACCTGCTTCCCTTGTTCCTATCCTTTCTGTCACTCCATCTCCTCAGTGTGACCATTTAGGTGAAGGATACCTGCAAAACCCCATTACTGACTGCTATGTTATTTCTCATTTTAGGAATGTTTATTCATTTTCCTCTAAAGGAGGGCTGCCAATCTTGGGGCTTTGGCAAAGAGGTACCTTCGGCAGAAGGACCAGTGTAAAAAGGAGTCAGAGGAGACTTCCAGCAGTGTCCCCGCTCTTCAAGATGGTGAGCAAATCCTCATACCCTACAATAGCCAGGCATGAGCCACTTCAGGCCATACGCACGTAAACAGTATCGTGCAGACTGCATTGACAAGGAGCCTGTTAGCTGATGGGATTGCCTCCTTAAAATAAACCAAGTTTCCCCTTGAGAAGGGACAGGATCTATCAGTCTATTACACACCCTTAAAATAGCTGTGTTTTCCAAAGACACTTCAGCTGCCAGGCACACTTCACATGCTGAAACACTCAGAGCCTCCAGGAGCCCTGTGCGAACCTGAACCAGAACGGGCACGCGAGGCGGTCACTGCGCTCACAGTGTCACCCTGCAGTCCAGTGGAGACAGCAGCTGTGGGGACCACAGCACTTTAAACGTGGCATCATTGCTGCCACGGGGCTTCAGGACCAGGGCAGAGCTTGCTCAGCCCGTCACCGCTGCCTCAGGGCTTCAGGACCAGGGCACAGAGCTTGCTCAGCCCCTCATCACTCATTTGAGGCTTCAGGTCCAGGGCACAAAGCTTGCTCAGCCCTGCTGGCTGCTGGCGAATGGGCTGGGAGGGGGTGGTCAGCCCCAGCATTCAGATCTGTAACCGTCATGGTCCTGGCACAGGCCTGTTGTATGAGTCATGCATTTAAGCAGATTAGGGATACAGATAAGGTGCTCTGCGCATTAGCCATGACAGAGATGCAGGTAGTGAATGAGCAGAGCTTCTCCAGTCATCCTCCTAACAGGAATGATCATTCACTCTTCATTACCCGGCCTCCTGCATCATTTTGTGGCTTTCCACCACCAGCATTAGCATGCATGTCCCGATGACTCTTAGGGTGAGTCACCCAATGCAACATATTAGATTGCAACCGAAGCTTTAATAAACAGGGCTCTTGTTTTTTTAACTTGATCCCTATTTCCATAATAAAAGCTTTCTGTTATTGCCTCTGCATGTACTTGTCAAATCGGAATATTCGCAGGGATATTCTCAATTCCCAATTACTCAATAACTTATAAGGAATGCAGGGGAGGAATGAAAGCCAGGACATCTGGGTCCTGTGTCTTGGAGCATGAGCAGAGCAATGCGACTCTGCGGTGCTATATTCCTGCTCTGAGAAAAAGTGCCAGTGTTCTTCCCCACGGAGACTGACAGGATGCAGCCACGTTGGTATTTTTAAACTAACCTTTTCCCACTACATTTTCCTAATGAAAACAAAAAATATGCTACCCGTCTACACACTGTATCATCCTAAATTTCCATAAGCTATTTTTTGATAGATAAATGTCCTTTTCAGATGTTTTTCCATAGAGGAACACACACCCTCAGCTCCCTGTACTGGCAACAGAGAGATAACCTCCCTATCACAGCCAGCGGCTGTAGACGGTTCGGCTGTGTCACCTTGCTCATTTCTCAATGACAGTGAGCGTGCTGGCCTAGACCTTTCTCTGTGCTGCAGATCTAGGTGCCCTCTAGGCTTTGCTTGTGGCTGCAGCCAGGTACAACAGCCCCTACAGTAAGATCTTTCTGCAGGATGTTCTTGCCTCCAGCTGTTCGTTCACTCGCTGTGGCCTGGCTCACCTGGGCTCGGAGACAGACAAAAATCAATATTTGACCCGTCCTTTGGTGGCAGTCCTGACATGTCTCTCTTCAAAATTTCCATCATATTTGTTTACCTCCACCGAGCTAATGGTTTGAATATTTTTGAATCAATATCAGCTGGGGCATTAAAAAGATGCTGAGTAAGATTGTTTTAAAAGAATCTAAATGAATCAATGAAGACAAGTCGACTACCAATGAAGTTATTGCTGTCACCACATTTGGAAGACATCAGGGGATGCTGGGCTGATTCTTTGCAAGTTTGCTCTGTGACCGTGTAATGGAAGTCCTCAGGGCTGGGCTTTGGCAACACCTCCATAACTGATACAAATGATAATGGGGGATGATTTATTGACTAAACAAGCAAAAAAAAAAAAAAAATCCTCCTGAGCATCAGGAGTAAAAACAAAATCGTAAATAGAGCTGGAAATAGAAAATTCATTTCAGAAAGCACGGGAGGAAGAGGCAGCAGAAGGCAAAGCAAGGGCTGCCGCACAAATCTGTGTCAGCGACCTAGGGAGCAAGAGCAGGTCAAGGCCAATCCCGTGGGACACCCAGGCCATGCCAGGAGCATCTGCACTGCCTGCCTTGGTACATCTAACTTGGGTGCCCAACTGAGGACTTGAGCCCGCCTAAGCACTCAGCAAACGCACTGGGGAGGTTGGGAGCAGGGAGGGGAGACACGGCCAGGGTCTTCTCCAGCCGGTCCCTCAACTCAGACAATTGGATTGTCTCCTGGCAGCAAGGGGCTGCAGGAGGCATCTGGGCTGCAGCTGTGGCCCCAGCCTGGTCCTGCGCCCACCGGAGCTGTGGGAGAGGTGCCGGGTGCCAGCCATGCTGGGGACGGCCGAGATCCCGGGAATCCCACCCTGGAACGYGGCTCCCAGCACTGCTGAGGGGTTCAGCAAACGGCTGCAATTCCCTTTAGGGAGCTGCCTCAATCCCCTTCGCCAGCCCCACAAGCTGGACGCTTTGCCTGGCTGCCTTGCCCAAGGAGAGGCTATGGCAGGGTGAAGGGAAGCATCAAGGGGACAGAAGGAGCTTCAGGACAGGAAAGGTCTGCCCTGGCCCGCAAAGCGGGAACACGCAGATCCCCAGGCAAGGCTCGGAGCGGGCTCTGCCGCCCCGGAGCCCGGCGCGCTGCTTGGAGCGGCCCAGCAGGGCTCTCACTTCCTGCCTTCCCATCAGCTCCTCACGCCAAGCTGCAGCGGCCCCTCTCCCATTCCCCTTCCTCCGCCTCTGTCCCCAGCCCCCATCTTCCTGCCATAATCCCGTGTATGAGCCCAATATTCCTCTGCCTTGAACTGCTTTTTTTTTCCCCTCCCTCTGCAGTCAAACTTGCAGCAGCTGAAGCTCGAGAGGGTAAATCTCTCAGAAGCAGCAGGATTTCTCTGCACAGCACCTGGTACAAATCAGCATGACTCACACAGCAGCATCCCTGATGTGCCAGGCAGGAAAACCAGCCCCTTGGATGCTCTCGCCCGGGCTGCCCCAGCCATCTCCTTCTGCCTCCTTCTAGAGGGCAGTCAGCAGAGAGGCGGCRGCTTTGAGTGGCTCGGCGCACTGCTAAATTATGTTTTCTGCCCAGATTTTTTTGCCCAGAGTTAAAAAGGCCACAGCTATCCAGTCAGCAGCAGGACCTTGGATGCTCTTTCCTATGCCAGCTGTAGGCTTCCACCTTCCAAAAGGCAAGCAAACCACAAATTGGATAGTAAACACCTATAGGCATCTAATCTTTCGAGTCATCCTAAATATGGAGGGCCAAGACTATACATAAGAGTTTCAGGATCAGATCTTGAGGCCTAGCAAATCCTGAAACACGTTCTGATAAATGCAGGCTTCAGGATGCCATTTAGGATCACAGGAGACAAGAGAACAGCCTATAAGGAGGCTATAGGGGACTGCCTATAGGGAACAGCTCCTGGAGTGAACCATTCCCAGAACAATACCCGGATTTGAATTCAAAGGGAAATAGCTCATTCCCTTACAGGGTCTTTTTCAGATCAGTGTGAAGGAGAGCTCAAAATCAAGGACCAACCCCCAGTCCTGCTGCAACAAATGGAGATGTCTGGATTTTCTCCTGCTCTACCAGGGCACTGGGTTCCAGCTGTGCTGGGTATCTGGGATGCACTGACTGACATTCCCAGAAAGCTTCTTTGTGTCCCTGCTAATTACCTACGTTTTTAATTGCACAAAGGGAATTTTGAAATACAAAACGAAAAGTCTAAAAGCAGATTAGTTAGACAAAAATGCCCTGAAAGTATACATTCAGGTAGCAATAAAAAGACTTTTTTATCATTGCTTAAAGGCATGCAATAAAAGTATATTTTCAGTGCTTGGTTGCCACAAATAACTGCGCTACAATTAGATGTGTGTATTATAAAATTGTGTGGGTGTGGTAATTATCACCCTTTGCAGGAGGAATATATTTATACAGGTCCAAAATTGCAGCACACAGAAACCTCTTTCAAGAAAGTCTAAAAAAACAGGTTGAGGGAGGAGGAGGATTAAACTTTCCATTTTATTTCTGGGAAGTCTTCTATGAAAAAGCAGCAGGCTTCTCGTATTGTATTGGTCTGGAAACGTGTAACTACACAGTTAAACTAAGGGCTGGGAGAGGCAGCCTTCATACATCTCCATTCATCACACAGCGTGTGAGCACATGTGTGCCAGGTAGGATACTTGCAGGACTATTTTTAGGGCTGCACTCCATGTAAACCTCTCCTTGCAGTAAGCTTGCTTAAAGTAGCATCCAGGCCTCAGTTTAGATGTACTGCCATAGAATGCCAAGGAGAATTTATAGGCATAAACTAGGCATTTATAGGCACTTACAGGCATAACTAAGAGCACCATCAGGTCTATTCTGTGTTGTATGCTCTTACCTTTTCGGTATGAAGGCATCTGTGAATACTTCTTCGGCTCACAGAAAAATGATGTGTCCAGCTGCAGAGAGTGCAGCTGGATCTAATGCGGGTTATTGTCTCTGAGGATCTGCCCTGCTTCCTAGTCTTGCCAGTTTTAACCTTGCATTTGGTTTCCAAATGCGAAAAATCCTTCATCCTATAATCTGCTCACGGTATAGGCTGAGAATTAATTGGCCTCTTATGCTGTAGTTCCTACAGTAGCCTCAGATGAATCCCTCACCATTTCCAGCTTTTCCTCTACAGTGATTTTGGGGGATTCTCTTTATCCTAAGAAGTGCTTCAAATACATATGGATCCATCATGTTTCTCTCTTATGTAAGACTGCTTAAGCACTTGCTTGCAACCTCTTAGCTTCTGCCTAAAGCCACTACAGCTCTTTGCAAGGAGATGGAGCTTGACTAGGAGCCTTTTATTATTTTGAATCCAATATTCCCAGCTTGCACATTATATTCACAGAAGCTTGATGAAGCTTTGTAAAAATTCTGCCCCATATATTCTGTCTGAATGGGATTACTTTCTTTATGTTTCTGTCCCTATTATTTAAAAGTTTTCTGCCTTGCTCTTCCAAATATCATTTTCAGAAATTTTCTTTTCCTAATTTGATGAGCATCTTCTATTCTCTCTCACTTTTATATAGCTCTATTACAATTTCCTACGAGGTCAACATAGAGGGCAGAACATGCAGACTATAACTGGCGTATTCTGGATTTTCTTAGCCGTGTAAATGAAATTAATATATTAGCCCTCAGCATTACTGTATTGACTCTCCATCGGCAATGTTATTTGGTCGCAGTATTGTTTGTACGAATATGAAGCCAGAGGTCAGTAAGGTCACGACTTTATTACAGTAGCACCGTCTTCATTTGCCTCATTTCCTCCTTTGCACGTCAGTGTTTTCAAAGGATTTGCAGAGCCAGGTCAGCTGAGCACAGCTATAAGGAAATTYATCTTGAAGCAGTAAACAACATCGACCATTTTTTGTGCTGATACCTTACATTGCAGGATGATGCCATGGGTATATTTTTTCCTTTTAGGCCATCCTTAAACTAGTTTGTGAAGTTACTACCCTCTGCTCCTCCAAATGCTTTCTTGAGGAGCACCACCATATGATGTCTACAGCAATGAACTATATTAAAATAACTGAGCTGTTATGACCAGAACTTACACATGGCAGACCATGGACATAAGTCAGAGTGGCACCAAACTATCTTTCAGGGATCAAGAGGAGGCGTTTGCAGCTCGCAGGAGTAATTGGACTTCRACCTTTCTCAGCTTAATGGACTCGTGTGGCACTTGAGATAGACCTGGCTGACCAGGTTTCAGCTCAGGTGTCTGGGCTGGAGTGCCATCAAGAACATTAAATCAGTGGAGCACCGCTGACAAGAGGTCTGGCAAGCAGCATTTCCAGAATAGAGGGGAAATATTTATACTAGACACGTGACAAAGGCCAGGTTTCTTATAGCAACATTGATAGGGGCCAGGTCAAGATTGTCCGCATTTGATTCTGGTCATAATCAGCAAACCTACACACTTTTTGGAGGGGAAATATTTAATGGAAGAATCAGCACTGATGGGAAAAGAGGGAATATGCGGAAGACAGGAGGAAACACAAGAAACTGAACATGATTATCCAACATAGCTTCAGTTTGCAGAATAAAGAACTGCTAAAACAGCAATATCTCACACTACAAACTGAAGCCACAGGGCAAAGTCGCTTCCAAACCTACCAGAAGAGTTGCACATGTTGACCACATTTGAAAGCTTCAGCATGAACATGCAACTGAGCAGCCCAGCATTAAAACACCAGCTTCTTCTGACACCACTGAACAGTGGTAAGACTTGAGCCAGGTTTTTGAGTTTGCTCAGCAGTCATGGGATATTCTTGTCACAGCAACGCCAGAGAATCACTGGTAAAAAACAAACAAAAAAATTCAAGTGTAAAAGTCAGTAGCTGCTTACCACCTTTCCATTCATTAAAATTTTATATGTGTGCCTTTTTTTCTCTCTAAACATGGAAAAAGAGAATATTTGAGGCAAAAATAAATGCCATAGAATCTAAAAAGAATTGTAGTTCCTTTCACATTCTCAGCCTTTGCTGCAGTGCTGGATCTTCAAATGCACTGTATCTCCTATAATGCATCAAAGCTCCCAGAGAGGTAGGCAAAAGGCCTATATGCCATGTTGTGCTGTGTGGTGGGATGTGCCATCCAAACGAACAGGGCACAAGGAACACCAAAAACTCAAAGACCAAACAGTTCAACAAAAACACAGTGTTTACACTGAGATTTTTAACAATGCTTATTAATTTTTTTTAAAATTCCTGTAACAAGCAGCTTCAAGAACACTTGCCGAGCCATTCATGTAACTAACACGCAAACAATCATGTCCATTAGCCTTAGAAGAAGCTGACCATACATACCAGTTCCATGACTGATCAGTTTGCAGTATTTGACAAGAAAAGCCTTGGAAGAAACTAAAAAAGAGGTACTGCTATTGTATGAATTCTTAACATTTACAGTGCTTCAGAGGGACTATTCTAAATACCTTCTAGGACTGCAGCTTCACAGCACAAGTGGTTCAGTGGTTACAGGGTTCCCATCACCCTCTATCCCAGGAAGAAGAGGTGTATAATATAAGGACCCACATTTCACATTATTAAGAGTTCAAAAATCACCTCTTGATTAGCTAAAAGGGAAGCACATGCTAAGCAACCAGAGACCTTAAACTGGTACCCAATGAGCCAAACATTGCTTGCTGATGTGTACGGGAAAGCAAGAATTCCCACTGTGGCCATCAGTCATGTAACCAGTAGGCAGTTTCGCTGCTTCAGGGACAGGGTTGTGGTCTTTTTCCTTTTGGAAAGGGAAAAAAAAAAGAATTCCCATCTCCAAGACTTTCTTTTTCCAGGCCCCATGCTCAATGAGACCCTGTTCTTCCATGCGTCCCACAGTGTGCTCCTTTCTTGATACCTTGCTGATTTGCAGCCTGCTCCATGGTGTCCCAGAAGACTCCTCTTCACTCCTTCAAGGATTTCAGGTGAGATGTCACCCAGCCTGTCCCGCTGGGTACCACAAGCCAGGGAGCCACACCAGTACAAGTCCTGCTTAACCTACAACTATTTTTTGAGCAAGCTTCTTTCTGGCATAGATTGCAAGTACCAGAGCACCTAGCACAACCTTAGGAAGGGCCAGTCATGGAGTAAGCCACAGAATTTTTGCTTATGGAGCTAGCTGTGTCTCTGCAGAGCTGAGGAGCCAAAGGCCACACTTACAGCAGCTGAGAGCCCTCCTAAGGCATGAGGCTCCACTCATCTGCTCTCTGTCCCACCTAGTAGCAGCTCGGTTTAGTCCTGATCGCCAAGTTGCCTGGTTCCCTACAGTTATCCCAGGGCCAGAGAAGATGGCTTTCTTTGTGCTGTAGTAGTGAGAATTACGTCTGGATTTCTTTCTGGAATATACTTGCCCTGTTCATCCAGACAAATAGCCTAAAGAACCAGAAATATACTACAAATAAAATAGGTATACAAATGAAAGCAAATAAATGTGGAAAAAAAACATCTGGAAGTTTTATTTTAAAAGTTCTCCTTTCTTGCTTGTACTTAAGTTTTTGATTAAAGAAAGATTTTAAAGGAAGCATCATTTCCTTGAAATTTTCCATTTTAACTGGAAAAGAACAAGCACTTCTGGATGAGAACAAGCGCATTCAGCCAAAACCCTTGAGATTTTCACTGACAATTTCAGCAGACTTGTGGGGGGGGAGGGTATTGTTTCTATGTTGATGAAAAAAGGTGTGTGAGAATGTTTTCCCCTGTCAGTTCTGAAAATGAAAATTACAAGTTCCTGGTTCTTTTATCATATTTCTCTGATGAGCCCTTCTTACCCAGGTTTACTATTCTTATATTGTGTCCCAGCTGCTAACTAAGCCTTGGCTTATGTTCCTGCTGCAGTGATGAGGCATTTCCATTTCTGCTTTGTAGCATATGCTGTACTTAATATAGCACTGCCCTTGTGCACCACTTACCCCAGAAAAAATGGCTATGCCAGCAATATAAAGGTGGTGTAGTCCCTTGAGTAAGACCAGGACACGAAACCTTGTGTCAATATGCAGATGTCACACCGTTAATTGAACAATATCAGGTCCTTGAACTGTAGAGAGAGGTATTTTTTTGTGTACATAGAAAGACATTCCATACTGCAACGAAAGCTTCTTTTTTAGCTTTTCCTTAAATGAACTTGAGAAAAAAAAATGCCTGCAAAAGAGCCAAGAGATAATGATAAAAACCTGAATGATTAATTCTGGAGATGAGGCATCTACAGGCTGAGCTGTTACGTTTCTCTCTCAGGCCTGCAATTTGCACTACAAGATTACAAAGGTTGTACTGGCATTGCTGGGGTGTCTGATTTATGGTTATTTATCCCTTCCAGTGAGAAGGTGCTGCAAGGGTAGCTGTTCACAAGGTGTTTTAGGAGTTCTGCTTTGGCCTACCAGAGCAGAAGGCGTGAAAGTGGAAAATTAGCAACCACTGAACTTCATTAATATTAATTATTTGATGACCTCAGCTGTTGTGCATGACGCCACGAAGTGTACCACAGTGTACCACAAGGTATTTTATTATAACAGTTACATTCTACACGATGCTTCTTCCGCAGATCAACAGCTTTTCAGTAGTTTGCCAGACCAGATCCACCAGTTATCTGACTGGGTTCTGCATGACGCAGGTCTGATGACTCAGACTGCCTTTTTCGCTTTGTTCTAGGGAAGATTCAGCTGTGCAAACAGCTTCAGGGCCAAGGGAGCCATGTGGTGCATACAGATCTCAGCTACGCACACGAGTAGCTCGTCTCCTTGTGGGTCAAGTCCCAGGTCCCAGGACTTGAAGCTTGCGTGTGCTCTAACCCCTGTCTCTGTGTCTCTCTGTTCTCCCCTCCTTGTCCCTTTACCTGTCCTTGCAGTTAGAGTGCTTGGTGCACCCAGCCAAGAGAAAGTGTCTAGACTCTCTGGACAGCCCCTGTAATTGGATGTGGTGGTGAAACCAGGTTCTGATGGTGGCATGCAGATGCAGCAAGGAGCATCCTTCCAGCATCATGAGCGTGGGGCCCTGCAAAGCGAGTCACTCCAGCTGTACAGGGGAGCAGATGACTTTCTCTTGTACCTGGACATAGCCATTCAGGAGCCCAATGAGCCTTTCTGAACGTGCTCCGTGGACTTATTGCAGTACATCCAAGACAGGCTGCCTTACTTCCACGTCAAGCTCCCACAATGTGCCTTATCCTGCAGTCCAGTGGCAGATTGTTGTCCTCAACTGCACATCTAAGGATTTTTTCCACATTTCAAGCTTCCATGCAGCTCAGCTAAATTTGCACTACCGATCTGTCAAGCAAAATCCACCTTAAAACCCAGTCTTCTGTTGCCAGAAGAGTTAATGGACCCAAATGTTATCTTTCCTCCATGCTGCTCAGCAGCAAGTCTTCCAAACCCGGGTTGGAAGCGCTCACAGAAGGTGCTACTTACCCTGCTGCAGGAGTAATTGCTTGCATTTCCAGCTAAGTCAAAAGTCAAAGGAAATTCTACTCAAGAGATGAACTGTGCATTACGTAAGACTTTATATAATGTAAATTGCCTTTAGATTTATAGCAGCTAGAGAAAGACTGTTCTGTCTGCTGACATAAAATACGGACTTTATTTTAAAAGACTAGTGAGAAAGAAGGAAATGGTATATTTGGGGTTCCTTATCCTAAGGCTTTCTGTGCAGGGACTTGTCAAGCTTTTGGAACTGAGATGGTATAAATGTATAAAATACAGACCCAGAGCAGGAGGTTTTGATCAGTTTGGCTTGCATATGTATTATTAGAATAAAGTTTAAAAAAATATATCAGACTTTCTATTCCATGGTAAATTCTGCCCATTCATTGTTTGTTTTTCTCTCCCAACTGAAGAGAAAAGTTCAAGTATCAAAGTTTTTTTCAGAATTAAAGTTCAAAGATTATGTAAACCATGAAAGATTTTCTTTTAAACTGTCATTAGAAACTGCTCACTTCAAGGCTATTTGGAAGTAACTGAATCTGCTTATGGTCCTAAGCGCTTACTGCAAGAGCGTGTTTATGAGCGCCTTGCTCCCATCCTTTCCCTAGGTTGGTCTTGAGATCCAGACTGCATCTCCTGGGATGTTTGTATGGAGACAACTTCCAAGACACACCACAAAGTACAATCAAAGCAGAAATAACAGTTACGGAACAAGGCTTCTATCCTGTCTTTCACGGCAGGGGCAGACCCAAGTCAACAATGAGCTGAAAAAACACAAGATGCTTCATTTTGGTTCAACTAAATATTTCTACTCTTCACAAAATATCATTTAAGACTTTTTTTGCTTCTTATTTTCTTTTTATAGAAAGATTTTCTTACACTAAATGCCAGGTTTGCAGACACTGCATTTCCTACTAAAAATTGATTAAAGTGCATGATTACTTTAACAGATCTTAATGTGCAAAATACACTCCCTCAAGAATATCCTAATTAATTGAAGGATTTTTTTTTAACCAAAAAATCACTATAAAAACTTAACCATCTCAGTTTTTTGTCCTTTAAACTGATACTTTCCTGTAACTCATATAAAAAAAAATTTCAACAGACAGAAGACAATGAATTTTGATTGGAAAGATGAGGATGCCAGTCAGTAAACCCAGATCACAATTAGCACCAGCTGTAACCCAAATGAACTCCCCAATTTAATGGTTCACAGGAGAACACATACATACAGTAAAAGCTACCAACCAAATCAATTCACTCTCCTTCCCCCAGACTCCCTCCTCCCTCAGGTCCTCCAAACAAAAGTCTATTTCCCTTCTTAGCCATTAAAAATATTTTTAGAGCTCTTCAAATATGGAAAGCAGAAAAGGAAGAAGAAAAACAATAGAATTTGACATAAAAGCACCCTTCTCATTAGGGCTTTTTAAATAGCATTAGAGCTCATTGAATTTCATGCACTAATAACATTCCTACTCAATCCAAGGCAAACCAGTCAAATCTAAATCTATCAAATTTTACAAGCAAAGGAATATTGCCAAGTTCTAATGTTTCTCCTGCATTCATCGCTAGAATGTGGTAGGGAATCTCTTCCAAACTCCCTACTTCCTTTTCTCAAATCCTTTTTAAAACTATTACTCCATGGCAATAAAATAGCAGGGTTAAAAATGAAGTAAAATATCAAAAGCATCAGCTATACAAGACTCCCAGATACACAGTGTTTCAGGGGTGGTGCAGTCCTCAGGTTTAGCACAGCAATCAGCCAGAATTTGAGATGAAGAAGTATCTAACTTCCTTCCAGACAAGGCACTTGGACAGTAGAGGCTGAGCGTAGATGGAATAAAGCAGTTGGGGACACAGAGATATCATTCCCTGGCCCTTGACTCCTTTGGCGATTCGACACCTAGCTCTGAAATGTACCTCCCTGGTACACAAAGTGCCACTGAACTCAGGGACACCAGTCACACTCCTGAAACCAAGCATGGGATGTGCAGTTCCTTGAGAGCCTGGTGGTCCACTGCAGCAGGGAAGCCCTTCCTCCATAAACAGTGAGACCAACAAGGCAAATAGAAAGATTTTTGCAATTGTGGGGCAGAAATCTGCCATTTAGGCAGTTCCAAATGGCTTTGCTACCAGTGCCAGCCGCTCACAAAGCTTAGACAGGAGCTGTGCAAGCTACTGTGGCAGTGTGAACCACAGGCTGGTGCTCACGTAGTACATTCTCAATGAAAGACTGGTGAATGTAAGTGATAAAGAGAAATAAAGCATGTACTTAGAGCTCATTTCGTATGGCACGGTATATCTTGGGGGTTTTATAGGTTTAATGTATTCCCTGTTCAAGTTGGATCCTGGCACAGACCTACAGATGAGAATACCTACTTGTGATGCAGGTTACGCTACAACTCATTTATAATGAATATAACAACTTGTGAAGTGGATTTAAAGTCATTGAGATATAGATTATTTAGGTAAACGGGGTACAAGAATTGCATCAAGAAACCCGTTTAAATACTAAGGAGTGCTATAAACAGAGAATAGAATGGATGGCAGGATAATATCATGTCAGAACATGCCCTCCAGAAAGTGAGGGCATTGATCAGAAAGAGCTCCCGAAATTGTTCTGAAAACCCACAGCATTTAGTCATAAATATGACCAGAAAGTTGATCTTGCAGTGGCCAGCAGAGAGATCAGACATGGAAGATGGACATAACCCGACCAGCCTTACCTCAGGAGTAATCCCACAGCGATTTCCTCTCCCTGCTCTGTAGTATCCCCACCTACACAGTATTAACAGCGAGCTGGAGTGGAACAGGAGAGGAGTGGAAGGCCTGCAGACAGAAAAGCCATTAATGGGAGGATTTTCACCTTCTGTATATCAAATCTATGTGTCCAAATGCATCTTTCTTGTCACTACAGATTGCCTACCTGGAGAGACAAGAGGATGCCTTCTAGGTGTCTTATTTTGCATCATGCCCAAGGGTTCAGATGGCATGAAATAAAGGACCACAGGATTGATCCTCTCCTGAAAATACCATGCCCAAGGCAAACCCTGGGTTATAAACCATTAGCTTTCTTTCTGGCACAAGAAATTCCTGCTACTGCCGTTTATGATGCTGAACCTGAAACTGGGGGAAAATCCTTATTGATTTCAAGCTAACACTGCTGGCAGAAGACTAATAGAGCGATGCACCCAGTATGGTGCTGAGAGCTTTCAGATAAATACTGAGAGCTCTCTGAGCTTACCAAATACACGAGTGCTCACAGAGGCTCCAAAGCCACCCACAAAAGCAGAGTTTGAGACATGAACCTGGAAAAGCACAAAGGGCTGCATGGAGGCCGGCGGAGTCAGAAGAGCAACCTGCAGCCAGTCACCACCAACAGTGACCACTGCTTGCTGCTGCACGAACCAGATCACATTTACCCATCTGAAAACACCCCGAAGAACCAGGCTCTAACAAGCGATTAAATGGCAGGAGAAATGCTCTGAGGCCTTTCCAGAACAACCAGGAAAGAAAAAGAAAAATAAAGTTTTGCCCAAGAGAGAAATACCGGAGGGTCCTTTAAAATGTTCCTATAACATAAGCAACAAAAGGCCTTTTCAAACTTGCCTGGCCTACCAAGCCCACTTAGTTTAGGGGGGTTTCATTAAAATTTCAGCACCTTTCCTGAACCCAGTACAGTTCTGCCCTGCTGTGACATAGGCACAGGCACAGCCAGATGAGGTAGCGGGATTCAGCAGGAAGCAGCTTTAAGAACTCAGCAAGAGACATAAGCATCAGCCAATTCAAGTGCATGCAGTGCCTGAAAAACAAGAGGTTCCTGTTTTGCATGTGAGGGCTCTTTGAAATACAAAAACACCATTGCAGTCACTTATTTCGAGTTTGTCCTCTTCCCTCCCCCAACCTCTCTTTGGAGAATGCTCTTCCGTTTTTACAGAATAAGGGAAAATGCTCTACTGGAAACCTGGCTGGTGGAGCAGAAGCACCTGACACCCCCTGCATGAGGCAAGGAGTTGCTTTTATCATGAAAATTAAAGCTGCTGTAGAGGATAAAGCTGCTCTGACCAACTTTAAAAGTGCTGAGGAGCAAAATTCAGGATGAAGTGCGTGGAACTGTGAAGGTGTGAACTGTCACTCAGTGAGCACCAAGAGAAACACGCTCCCGGCAAGAGGGGAAGTGGAAAGAATGGGTAACTCTTAGTGCTGCGCCTCATCTTAACACAATTTATAGCACGGCATTATAACCAGCAATGATAATCTGACAGGAGGGCACTGCTGGCACTTGTGAAACTCTGGGATGTGAAGGTCACTCATTTTATCATTGTGACAATCTTTTAAGAGCACCATTGGCAAGCAGCATTAATGAGAGGTGATCAGGGTTTTTAATCTAAAGACCTTCCTTGGCAGCTGGACTGTGGTGGAGCTCCTGAAGCCAGGATTGCCCCACTAATCAGAGGCGATGCAGGACTCAGTGGTCAAATGAAATCGCAATTCCTACACCTACAACTCCATCCAGACCACCTGCCCTTCGTTCACCAGCTGGCAGTATGGTGGACCCTCTGCAATGAAGCCACCATGCCAAGGAGGGCGGCTTTTCATAAGAGCAGGCTCCACCTACAGCAAGTGCTAGTAGAGCCTAATAACAGGATGAATTAGGATATTGATAGAAGAAACCCACTGTATGCAGCAAGACTGCATTTTAACACTGAGAAGCTTGGTTGAAGCTTCTCAGTGGCTTGTGTAGGAGCTGAGCAAGCCAAATGGAGGCATAGGTGAAGGTAGGGAGGAAGAGCAAAGGGTCTATGAAGAGAACGAGCAGAAGGGCTTCATTCTTAAGACTCCTCTATAAAGCAGATCAACAAGGTCCCTCTAAGTCTTGCCAACTAAAGCCACAGTAACACCAATGGATGATAAAGTCCCTTGTCTGTTAATGTTTCAAGAGCCCCAGAATTTGCATTTTTTCTAATAGACAGCTGGGGAATTTATGTTTGAATCTTCACTGAAGACTGACAAAACAGCGCAGTTATTTTTCCCTCTGCTCACCAACCTCCTGTGACACTAATTCCTTTCAGGCCAGAATTAGAAACATGCTAAATACAATTAATCTAATGGCTTACATTCTATGTTTTATCTTTTAGAGCTACTTCAGCTGAGAAGCCATGCTACTGCCTTATAAAAAAAAAACATTAAAACATTGCTTTGTGCAGGGCTTTTTTAGGCCCTTTGTATAAACACATATATAGAGAGAGATAAATAAAAAGGTGGGGGGGGAGAGGGAAAGAGGGAAAGAGGGAAAGAAAGAAATCACATTGCACTTAAATTTGAACTACTGGGGGTTTCTTTCCTCTAAGAATAAAGAGCAACTGAAGATGTAGTTCTTTAAGTCATGAAAATCTGGCCCTTAGCGTTCTGTTATTGCCCCGGAGTTATGAATTAGAGGTGCCATAAGACACTTCCATAGTAAATCCATCTTAATCATCCCTTGGGCTGCTTGGGAAAAATACGTTCCAGGTCCATACAGAATTGTTAAGGTTTCAGAAACATTCTTCATCCCCAGCTGTGGCAAGAGGCCAGCACTTCAAACATTTTTGGTTACACTGAAATCCCCCAGGACTTCATTCTGGAAACATCAAAGCAAAACAAGCTCCCCGGCCCTCTCCAGCTGCTAGTCTGGCACACAGAAGTGAAACCGTAGCTGCTTCAGATTAAAGCTGGCATGATTTCTCTCACACCTACTCCTTGAAATGAGCTTAAAATCCATTATTCCTCCCTCTTCAAAAAACACACACCTTTGAAAGGACACCTCACACTCCACGCGCGGGTAAATCGAGTAGGCCGCCCGCGCAGCATCAGTGTGAGTGGCCATCGCCTCGTTGGGCGCCGGGGTCGTTAGACACCCCTCGGGGATTCCTGCCTCAGCAAGCTGATAAGAAGCCAGACAGGTGAGTTGGCAAGAAACTATTGGATGTTCCCTGGAAAAGTCCAGCATTGAGAAAGGCCGCCAGGGAAAGGCTAGACGCCTGGGGAAGCGTGATTAGTCACCAGCAGCTATCTGCTTATCCACACCAAGCAGGCTGTCAAATATCCACTGAAGGAAACTCCGCACTCTCCCATATTCTGTTGTTCCTGCTGCCTGAATCCCCACTGTCCACATCTTTTGGTGACAAGGTTTATTTTACTAGGTGCACCCAGGAAAAAATCGTGGGGCAGGTGGGACTGTGGGCTAGGAAGACCTGGCTCAGGATGAGGCGGAAAAGAGAAGGGAGACAGCATGAGAAAGTGGCAGTGCAAATTAATAGGAGCTAAACTGGAGAGAGGAATATTTTATATAGGCAGGAGATGATTCCTCCTGCCAGCTGGGAGCTTCAAATCCCTCCTGAGGAGGGCACACAAAGTAACCCTGCGACATGCCTTCCAGCGCAAGGGTGACACACGCCTTGGCCGCAGCAGAGCAGGATGAGATGTTAGAAGAAATGCCCTTCCAGGATCAGGAGGGATGTGTGGCCAGCCTCCCTGCCCAAGCCTGGCACCAGGACCAGCTTTCCTGGCTCACAGAAAGCTGCTGAATAAATAGAGAATATTTCTGCAGTCACCTGAGCTTCCCGGCAGGCTGGACAACTGCTCTCCATCCTGAGCCGAGTATTAGCCATCCCTCACAGCAAAAGTTTTGGGAGGCTGAATAATCACATCTCTTCTCCCTGCCTTTAATTCACTCTAACTTATTCATGTCAATATTTTATTAAAAAAAGAATAATTAAAATAGTTATTCTACTCCGCCTTGGCCATTTTCCCTGGTGGGCCTACCACCAGGATAATTTAACTAAAATGAACTATTTGTTTATTTCAGAAAAGTATTCTCCATTCAGGAGCCAAGCAAGATGAAGAAATAAGCTTAATTTAGAAAGACTTGAATTTCCTGAAATAGATGACAGCTGAGAGAAGACTGGCATGTTAAATCATTCCACTTCATAAACACCCCACTCTCATTTAGGCTTGACAGATGCAAATGCCAGCCAGGTACTACCTAGCAGCAATGCCATCTTTCCTTTATTTATGCAAAGACGTAATACAAAATCTTTTTTATGTACATTAGCTGCTTGTATAAGATGGAATCTACAGACTTTTTTCAGTATTTCATACAAGCTCTGAGCAGAGGTGTCACAACAGGCTTGGCATCTTCAAGTTAAGTATCTAAGAGATTATCAAATGCTTCACCTGAACCTTACAAATCATGTCACAAGTTCTGCCAGTCCCATCTTGAAAAACATACATTTTTTAATGCAGTCACTAAGAAATAAATACATATTGCACTTCCAGTAACTGTGCTGATGAGATAGCAAGATAAGGGCAATCTGTAAGAAAGTCAGTTTTTGTAAGAGTAAGCCTTACAGAAATGCATACCTGATAAAGTAAGCAGCGGAAGAGCGTTAGCCACATAGAAACCAGGCAAAGAAAACTCTGCCTGAAATGCTAAAATGCAAACCAAGCAGGAGGTTTCAAGCCAATACCCAGGTTCACCAAGAAGGAACATATTCTGCTCTGCATAGTAGACTTCAGGTTATATGGAGTTATATCACGGGGATCTATCTCAGACATGGGGCTAAGGTCACAAAGTTAGCCTAGGGAAGGTCACCCTGAATACAATTTCGTTCTCTGGAATACAATTCTGGAGAATTCAGTTATCTGCACTGGAGACACAGGGGAAAGTGGAAGGACACGTTGGTGACATACCTCAAATAAATAAATAAATAAACAAACAAACAAACAAGGAGATTTTGCAGCAGAATTTCCAGCTGTGGTCTCAGCCCCAGCAGTTTCTCCAGAAAGGTGGTTCTGCTCAAACAATTTTTTTGCCTTTTCTTGCTCAAACAAGCATTTGAGCAAGATGATTGAGCTTGCTGTTCTCTGATTGTTTTAGAGAACAGCAAGCTTGTTTTCCTCTGCTCCACGGATTCCATCCTGCTGCAGGAGGGGAAGTTGGAGCCTCTTCTCACTTTTACACTGTCCAAGGGATTGAACTGGGGGCGGGGAGTGTGTGCAAAAATGAGGACCATCAGTACTACCCTATCTGGTCCAAACAGCTAGGTGGATATGTAGGTGGTCTACACACTGAAGGAGGTTCTCACACATCCCCACTGCAGAGGGTAAGGACTTCAGTCAGGACCACAGTCCTTTTGCACTAGGTTTTGCACAACCACTCATACACATAACACAACACCAGCCCATATCTCAGATGCCTTTCAGAGTGTTTTCAGAAGCTATAAAATAGGTAAAGTAACAGGAAAGAAAGATAACAACCATTACATTTCCTGCTTGGTGTAAGACCAAGGGCTCACTACGAGGGCTACGAAGATGATCAGGGGCCTGGAACATCTGCCTGATGAGGAAAGGCTGAGAGAGCTGGGCCTGTTCAGCCTAAGGAACAGAAGGCTGAGGGGGGACCTGATCAGTGTTAATAGCTCAAGGGAGGCAGTGAGGAAGAGGGGGTCGACCTCTTTCCAGTGGTGGACAGCGATAGGACTAGAGGGAATGGCTTCAAACTGAAGCATCGGAAGTTCCACAGGAACTTAAGGAAAAGTTTCTTAACAGTGAGGGGGACAAAGCACTGGAACAGGCTGCCCAGAGAGGCTGTAGAGTCTCCTTCGCTGGAGATCTTTAAAACTCGCTTGAATGCAGCCCTGTGCCACGTGCTCTAGGTGACCCTGCATGAGCAGGGGGGATGGACTAGATGACCTCTGGAGGTCCCTTCCGACCTTAAGCATTCTATGATTCTATTATTCTATGACCACCCATCTGGCCACTCATCACTCCAAGATGTTTAACTCCACCTCTCTGTACTTCTCCAGGCCCACGTGTGTGTGCATGAAACCAGTTAGATGCGTCCATCATAGCAACTCTTTCTGCTTCTTTATCACAGGGCTCTAGGTGCTTGGGACATAGCAAATATGTCCAGCTCTCCAGGTCTTCACCCAAATTTTATTTTCTGTGCAACCACCTCTGGAGAAGAGGAGGACAGAACATGATGAACATACAGGCAGGGAGATCCAGCTCACTGTGTTACAGCTGTGAAAGAGAAAGGCTTCTCTGCAGCTGTGCATCTCTAAGGGGGCTGTTCACAATTCATCCACCTCAAGGCTTCCACCAATAAGGAGGACTAAGTTTACCTCTCGTTAATTATCTCATTCACTGAAGGAATGTCCTAATGCTTCAGACATGACTCCTAAAAATTAAGCAGGAAACAGCATAATTTTGCTCTCTTCATGTTGTTAATTCCAGTCTGGTTTGTGCCCTTCTGAAGTCGCTCAACTCTGCTGCATGGTAAGAGAGGCTCTTGTAAAGAGATGAAGAGACTCATGACATGTACACTGAATTGCAGACCATTCCCGCATTGCCAAGTACAGCTGAAAGCTTCAGGGGCAGCGATTAGAGGACGGCAGGTTTTTGCCTGCAGCAACCTGTGGCAGTTCCACCCCGAGAGCTTCAGAGAGACCAAGACAGAGAAAATATAAAATTGTCCATGAGAAACATATCTCTGAGCAGCAGCTCCTGAGCCATCAGCTCCACAGGGGCAAGTAGGGCAGCAACCAGGCCAAAAATTGCCTGCACGGACCCTCCAGATGCTCTGCAGTGACTGCCAACGCACACTATAACCAGGCCCTGGGGACATGTTACTTTTGGTGAGCTGCTGAGTCTTTTACCAATATGGTCTCTTGTGAGACTCACAGCACTTGGCTCTATCCAGGAGGTGCCTGAACAGTAGAAAGGCCAGGACCTAGGCTAGATGGAGCAGCAGACCTGGCAGATTTACGATTTCACAGAAAATAAGCTCAAGTGTGATAGACAGGGACTATATACATAATTAATATAAAATTTTGAATGCACAAAATTTAAAATCTCATATGGGATATTAAATATATAGAATATAAAATTCTGTGCTAGAGATAACCCTGTTGCTGAAAACCATATGCCCTTTCAGCCACCCATCTTTCAGTTCCCATGTTTGCAGTGCCCACTTCTCTGCATCTCCTGGTCACACCATGGGTTGTGAGTTGGGTCTGGGGTGAAGGGACCACTGGCACAAGAAAACAAGCATCAGACCAGCATGAATAAAGGCTCTTTTGCAACAGGATCTGTTACACCACCCGCTAAGAAAAAGCCCATGGGACACAGGTGTCCAAGCTATGAGTCCTATTCAGCAGAGCAGTCATCCGCAGTAAAGAGTGTGAGAGGGGGAGGCGTTCCTCAGTGCAAGGAAAACAGTTGCAAGTTTTACGCATACTTCTACATAACCCTGACAATCACTCATAAAAAATAAAATCCATATTCTTTGGCAACAACCTTTGCTTTACAGCCAGATGCTCGAACCCCAGCGGGTTCAGCCAAGCCCAGACCACCAGGATCACGAACAGAAGCCAGGCCCAGAGAGAAGTTCTTCCCTGGGCTTAGAGATGCACAGAAAATCCCTTCCTCTCAACTATGCAAATTCCAGCTCTCTCCACCTTTCGCGTGCCCTTCTCTCTGCTACCACCCCCTGAGCTTTAACTGCCACCGAATTTAACTGATGAAAGGTGACAGCTCTATTATATTAATTCCCCCCAGAAAATGGGAAAAGTCTTGCATGCTTTTCATATCAAACACATAACGCATTTCAGAGATCCTCTGCGTGCGTGCTGCAGGGTTGAGCAGGGGGAGCGCGGAGCGGGTTGTCTGGCCTCTTTTCTGCATAAAACACGGCCATCGAGCAGAGTTTTCCCAAGACTAGACAATGTTCTTGTCAAACAAATGGCAGATTTTCACTTATTCTTCTTTTCAATATTATGTATGCATGCAAGATTAAGTATGCTTGTGCTATCTTCAGCTGATCCAGTGTGATAGCTGCCTGCGACTACTCCAGCCTAATGGACCTAAGATCTGTTTTCACTACCAGAAAGGTGTGTTTTATAAGACAGCCCTCAGGCTACAGTGCTTCAGTACCTGGATTCACATCAGAGATACAGGAGAGATAAGAAAGAAGGAAGGAAAGAAGGAAGGAAAGAAGGAAGGAAAGAAGGAAGGAAAGAAGGAAGGAAAGAAGGAAGGAAGGAAGGAAGGAAGGAAGGAAGGAAGGAAGGAATGAAGGAAGGAAGGAAGGAAGGAAGGAAGGAAGGAAGGAAGGAAGGAAGGAAGGAAGGAAGAAAGAAAGGTCAAATCCAATATTTCAGACCTTTGC
>NW_020455431.1:852882-929987 GCF_003342845.1 Nothoprocta perdicaria
AAGGAAAGAAGGAAAGAAGGAAAGAAGGAAAGAAGGAAAGAAGGAAAGAAGGAAAGAAGGAAAGAAGGAAAGAAGGAAAGAAGGAAAGAAGGAAAAGAGAGATAAAAAAAAACAAAGGCCCAAACTTTCCCAAAGCAGGAAACTTTTCTCTCCACATCACAGGGGCAAACATCTCTGCCAGAAGTGCAAGAAGCATCATGGGCAGCCCCAGGCTCAACCCCTTTGCCCTCTGCTTTGTCCTGAGGTGAGACACTGAGGCATTAGCCATCGTCTCAGCGTCTTCCTCAAGTTTCAGACTTCAGACCAGCCCCTCCGTCCCTGGAAAAGGCTCAGCTGCCGCAGAAGGGAAGCAAAATTCCCCGGGACACCGGAGCAGCGGTAGGAAGCAAGTCCAGACAGACAATGTCTGTAAGAAACATGAATCAGCCAGAAGATCTGAAAACACTTGACCGTTGTCCTCTCCACCCATGTACAAAGGAAGGAGCAAAATTCCCAGAGTCCGGGCACAGCCCGAGGACTCGCGAGCGCAGCGGGGCCCGGCTAAGCCCTGGCTAACAGAAGGCAGCAGGATACGGAAACTTCCCTTGGCAGCCAGACGTGCCATTTACAAAAGCAGAGGAACTAAACGCATTTTGCCGCTCGCTCCTCAGTTTTGTGCCAGCTCCCAAAAGCTAAAGGCTCTTTGTGCCGAGTCAGGCGGAGGAAGCGGCCACCCCGAGGAACAAAGCGCCGGGATGGCCCCGGCTGCTGGTGGCTGCTCTCCCGGGCGGGAGGCTGAAAATCTCCCCCGGATTTTTTTCCCTTTAAGATTTTGTCCAAAATCCTCTGCAGTTTATGCACTGCAGCCCTTGGACCAGACCCTTCCTATACGTTCCTGTATTGCCCAACAGCAAGAAGCAGCTTCAGATTTCTTGTGAAGCCAAGACAAGAAGAGACAGGCAAGCAGGCACACACCACCTCCTTGGCACACTTTTCCAGCAGATAGTCAACCAAGGCCTTGAGATATGTGGGACACTCCACCTCTGACAGAGGAGGGTTTATTGCTTTTATTAACCTAACGCTGAAAGATTGTTCTCATCACAGAAAGAGAGGGAAGGGGGAAAGAAGAAAGGTGCCTTTTTCAGTAGTTTCTCAGTCAGAAGAAAGGACATGCATGGATTTTACAGGAGGAGTGGAGAAGGGGATTGGGAGCTCCCCTTTGCTCCCTTACTGCTCTGCTGAGCGGGAAGGGACGTGCATGGAGGCCGTACAGTTGAAAAGTGACTAAAATGGGGGCACGTGCAGACACACACGTTCATTCAGCTGCTCCCTAGGGCACTACAGTCAAGTGCCCTTCTGCGTGGGAGCATCTTCCTATCCTGGCCTGGCCACGGCCATCTCCCCATCCTGGCTGGTTCGGGGAGCATCACGGATCCCACAAAAACACAGGAGAGGCAAGTTCTCCCAAACGAATGGCCTCTCTCTGTGTCAGACATCTGTTTCACCTCCCCATCGCAGGGAGGCCACCTTCCCAGGGGGACTTCAAGCACGTTGGCCTGACCAGTAACCTGGCAATGGACAAGAGGGCCACAAGGAAATCATGAGGTTGTTTTTATAGGACAGAGCAACACTCCAAAGGAACTCCAAGGGGCCAGCCAAAGAATAGCCTTCATTTGCCATCAGTGTCTGTCAACACCAAAAGAGTAAGAAAATCTCAAAATTTTTGGATGATGGGACAACACAAATGGGACCCTGCATCAACAACCAGCCACTATAGGTGGCATGGGTGAGTAAGGCTTGAACAGCCCTGCTGTGGTCAGGCCCCACTGGAACACACTAGTTATGGGGCCTACAAGGACAGATGCCCAGATGGGTTTAATGGTATGGGAATTCACCCACCACAAATGCATGGGGAAGGTGCCCCACACCACAGCATCCAGCCCCACAGCATGCACCCTGCTCCGCCAGGCCACAAGCAACACAAGCACACGCTGAACCTTGTGGGTGCACCTGCACCCTGCTACAGCACTCTGCAGCTTCTCCCCATGTCCCTTTTGGGACTGAGGAGCCTGGGAGCAGATACGACTCTGTGCCAGCCACACACAAGCTGCCAGGAGACAGAGGAAAAGCAAAGAGAGAGCTTAAACTCATAGGTCCTTGGCATAGAGACTGAATTCTCTTGGCAATGCTGTGAGAAGGTGGTTTTCCCACCTCTAGTGACAGCTGGTAGCAGCATCTGTCCTTCCAAGACCAAATCTTAAAACCCTGAAAATGATTTTCCTACTTTTCAGGGAGGAGGAAAACTTTCTAAGTTCAGTAACTCACCCACTATGATCTGTCCTCTTCCCGTGCTGTTAGGGGATTATTTTCACTATTATTTCTGCAGCCACACCAGGGCTGGGGATTTTGTGTCGTGCTGCGCTTCTGCCCCAAGCCAGAGCCACACAACAGGAGGCACCACTGAAGGAGGGCAAGACGTCACTGCCCTCAGCCTTCCCAGTGCATCTGCCTCTGCTGGGTGCCCCCAGCGTATTCTCCATCATCTTAGCATTAGTCTGTGTTATGAGCATCAATTTGCCCATTCACTTGAACAAGGAAGGGGAGAACAGGTCGGGGGTTTCTTCTGCAGCTCAGAGAACTCACAGGCCAGAGGAATTTCCCTCTCGCTTTATTAGTAGCACTAGGAGTGAGTGATGGGGGCAAATCTGTTATCATATTACAGCCTGAAGTGCCTGCGCTCGTGTTCCCTGCTTTCCCGCTGGAAGGAAAGTGCAAACACTTCTCCCTCACACCCCTCTTCCCGGTACAGAGAGATTGGCAGCTCAGCAGCGAGGAGCCGGCCAAGGAGAAGGGGTTCAGTATGGGTTGGATTCCTAGCCAAAGGAGCACTGAGACAACCCAGCACAGTGAAAAATCATCAGAAGGGCTGCACCTTGAACTCCTCCTGCTCCGTCTCCATCAACTCATTTCTCATCCAGCTGCTATGAAAAACTCCTGGAGCGCTCAGAGGTTATGTACTATGCCTTGGCTTTTTGCCATTTCAGTGAGGTGTTTTTTGAAAAAGTAAGGCTTTAAGGTTCCTGTTAGAATCGAGTCCTGCAACGCAAGCCTTCATTGCTACGGTTTAGATGCCAAAACATTGCATCAGCCATCACGATAATCTGGCAGTGACTAACGAGGTAGTGCATCTTCTCCTCCTCATACTCAGCTCAAATCGCAGTTGCCAAAGTCAGTGATGGCTGGAGATGCTGGGAGATTTGGGGATGAGAGCAAAGCTTTATTGAAACATCTGAGTTCACTGGAACTGGAATTATTTTATTCAGAGCATCTCAAGTTTGATAAACATTCGCTCAGCACAAGGCAGAAGTTTCCAGTCAGCCAGCAACAAGAGCTGGGACTGGTCCTAAAGCAGGTGGTGAAACAGTCAAGACTGCAGGGGCCTCAAACATCTGCAGACTGTCATTGAAATGTTGGCTACCATCCTGATAAGAAAGTTAAATTCACTGAGCAGCTGCAGAGTCTAGGAACATCTCCTTTGCCAGAAAAATGGAAATATTTTAGTAAAGTTCATACTGAGATCAAAAGACGACACTCAGAACGCAGAATTTCTGGCCATACAGAGTCCCTGCTTTCCAGATAGCTTTTTCCATAATGTCAGACCAGCTCTCTACCTCCATCCCCCTTGCAAACCCATCTCATCTTCCTGAGGATTAATTTTGCTGCAGTTTTCATCATGCTCTTCTGTCTGGTTTTTACTCATACCTCCCTCAATATCCCTGAAGATCCACCAGATCTTCCTCATCCCACGCTAAGAAGGTCCTGCTGCATTTTGCCCTTGATGCCACCACCTTCCTCCAGCCCTGCCTTTGGGCTGCCTCCACCAAGGACACAAGCTCAACTCTCACCTCTGTGTAGACAACTCCTAGTTCAAACCCAGTCCCAGAGCTGCCTGAAACCTTGCGCTATCTCTCCATGTGAGCTCAGATGAAGCCCATGAAACACACTGGAGACTTCCTCTCTTTCCTCTGCAGAATCTAACAGGATCAGCTTTCTGAGGGATAACTTCCAACTTGAATCTTCCCAAAGTTCAGCGCGTCCAGACTAAATTTTTCAAGTCCATTACTTGTGGCTCCACTCAGATACAGATCTTCTTGCCTTTCTGCCCAGCCATCAATACCACCAAATTCTCAGTGTCTCAATTAAGGCAACATGACCTTCTCTGCCACTCACAATTTTAATTTTCACCCCTTCAGAGTTACTCTGAACACTGCCACAAAAATCCATCACTAGCTGTTCACACTTATACACCCCCTCAAAATTCCCTCCAACACAAGTCCAACACAACCTTCTTATTCCTGTTTGCCTCCCACTCTCCTCACTACCCATTATCTCTGAGTTAAGAGGCCACCTCCAAGAGCTCAGCCTGCAATGCTGTTTTCTCTGCCACATTTTCACTCTGGTGCTTTCTGCATCCTGCTCTGTGAGCTGAACTGATCCTTCATATTTTCCTTTGCTTTGACACCCCTAACACCTGGCTAAGCTGCTGCAAAGCTGTCACCGCAGCCTGCTCCGCTGGCTGGCATCACAGCCCTGCTTCCTTCCATCTGCGTGTACCTGCCCGCTGCTTGCACTCCTATATTTAAATTGCAGCTGCTGTAGGCCAGGGGCTGGTATTTGCTCTTTGTTTGAACAGAGAGTGGCACCACAAGCCCTGACTGTGTTGAGATGGATGTACTATCATCATCACACATTTAATCAGGACCAGTGGAAACATATGATTCCTTCTTCAGCCTATGGTCTAATTAAGCTTTTCAGTTTCCACCTGAAAACCAAAACCCAACAATGCAGAATTCAGATAAGAGTAATTTTTAAACCGATTCTCTTAGATCAGTTTTTGAAACAACTTTAAGGCACTTCTTATTTTATCAGTTCAGCCCTTCCCTAGACACTCCAGTTTGGACACAGCACTGCTCCCCACTGCAACTCCACTGGGTCCCCCAGCACCAGACTGGGGTTACAGGGGTTATTGCCTCTCTTTCAGCAGACAGATGGGTATGACTGCAAAAATCCTCTACCCTCTTAGCACTTTACAAGTAGCCAGGACACGTTGTACATAGAAATGCAGTCAGCTGCCTTGTCCTGCTTGAGAAAGGTATTATTTTCCTATAGCTAAAGTAATGTTTTACTAGTTTTGATGGAATGTGCAGCATGCGTGGGTTTTTATGAGCCACTTTACCATACCTGCAGTATCACCATTCCTGTGCAGGAAGTCATTTAGGAGTTACTTTAGGCTGTGTGCAAAACAGTGCTCTAATATTTATGACGCACAGTATGTTAGTATCATAGCATCAGGCATATTTCAACGCTCATAGAAATGATGGGAACCAAGCTCTAAACTGAATTGAAATCAGTAACTAGGCCTGATTTCAATTTTGCCAAACTGCACAAGCGCATGAGCAGCCAAGGGATATTCCTGGTTTTGGAGCTGGAAGGAGTAGAGGTTGCTGCCCAGCCTATTTTGAGTGGTCAGCCCGTCTGGTTTGTGCTTTATGTACTTGTTTTGAAATCTTGGTCTCTGCAGGTTGCATGGTAGCCAGAACTCCTTTGGAGGAAGGATGAGAGGATATTAGGGCTATACTGTGTGGTGGAGAGCAACCCCATGCAAAGATCACAGCTCCCCATGGCACCAGCAAGGGTTGAACTGGAGCAGCAGTCACAGCAGTGCTAAGCTGCTCTAGCAAAGCCCTTCCCTGCTAACTGGGCCATCCCAAACCTGGCATGACCCCATCGCCTGCCCTCAGGACCACGCCAGCCTCCCCACATGACACCATGGACAAGGAAGGGTCAGACTTCTCAGAGGCACCTTGCTGAGGTTCACCCCATGCAGGCTCGGCCAGCTGCAACAACCACCCTACCTTGATGTACTTTAAATGGCAACCTAAGCCAGATAAGCAGAGTTGAAATTGGGTCATCTCTGCCTGCTCAGTCTTTTTCAAATGTCATCTCCAATGCCAAGGACTGTCCCTCTCCCTCCAGCTATGATGAGTAATTCACCATGCAGCGCTCCCTTACCTACTCGTGAGCTCTCTCCCTAGGCCCCAGCCTGATCTCTCTCTGGCCTCTGACTGCAGCAGACCACTTTTTCCCTTGCTGGTGTCTTCCCAGATATCCCTTCCTTGCAGGAATTTTTTCAGTTATGGCCTGTTTGTACAGCTCTATAACATTATCTTAGGCTGCAGCGTTTCTAGGTCTGGCGGTACTGATCCAGTTGGGCTCTACAGCCTTGCATCCTTTCACACTGCCATTCCTTGCAAGACACCTGAAACAAGGTGACCACAGTCAGCCTGAAGAGATACAAAGCAGAGAAGAAGCCATAGTTACACTGAAATACTTGGACTGGAAGCTACCAGGCTGGGTATCCCTGCTGTAGTCTGTGTTCTTAGTCATATCCTGACTTTGTGTCAGAATTAAACCCATTTATCCATCTTCTTACAGCACCTCTATTTTTCCTGGAAGAAAACCAATGCACAGAACGTCAACAGAAATAACGCCTCTGGTTCCCATGCAGGGAAGTTTTCTTTGACTCAACATAAGATCAAAAGAAAAAGAGCTACGAGTGCCAAGCCATGCAGCTGGCTACAATAAATGCCTTAGACCACTATGCCTATATGGACCTGCCTGCAGCTGACCATCAAATGCTGTTTGAAATGGCAGCAAAGCACTGAAGTCCAGGCTATGGTGGGAATTGCACGTAGTACAAGGACAAAAATAGAGAAAAGGCTGCTGGTGACTCTAGAGTATGGGACAGAGCGCAGAGGGGTGGCAAGAGGAGCAGGGCTTGGACCAAGCAGGCTGCTCAGCTGCTGATGTCTACATGTAAGGGAGTCAAAGGGGGACCACTAGGAGAACAACTCACTCACACAACAGCAGCAGTTAGACAATGGGAACAGATCTCCTACCAGTAACAATTACGCAGGGATGACACAACCCTGGTTCAAAGCACAGAATACTGTGGGGATGCCCCTTTCATGTCTCCCTGTCGTGGTCTGTGTCTTTAGGGTGGCCTACACACTGCTAATCATATAGCTCAAGGAAATCAACAAGCACATGGACAAAAACGAAATAAAGAGTGATGAAAGGATGGTAACCCACCTGTAAATGGAAAAGGAACCTAGGCTGCAGAAGGGAAGAGCTTGTTAGAACATCAGCAGTAAACCTGGGTACTATAAACACTACCTCTAGATATGCTTTGGAAATAATTCTCCTAATAAGCAACTCACATATTTGTGAAAGAAGAGGGTCATATTACTCCTCAGCATCTGATACACAGATCAGCAAGTTGCTCTTCTGCAGCCTATGCAAGCACCAACCTCACCCAGCTCCCTTTAGTTCAGGCAGTTGCTGCTGCTTCTGAGCCTGTGCTTCAAAGAGGCCAGGACAAACTTCAACTCAGATGTATGTGAAGAGCTAACTGCTTAGCAAGAAAATAAAATGTGAAGGGAAAAGTAATTTATGAACTTCTGTGCAAAAAAAACTTTTGTGCGTGGATGGAGGACACAATCTGGTACTGAGCTGAAGGGCAGGGCCGGAGAAGTAAAAGACTCCAGTAACTGCATCACCCAAGGGAAAACTGGACTGCAGAAACAGATAAATCACATAAATAAGGAAAGAAAGAGTTGGGGTGCTAATGAACAGATGGCATCACTGAAAGGAAATGGGCTTTTGAGTGTGAAAGAAAGAGGCTCTGCACTGCTTGGATTTCCAGCCAACAGAAGAGTGTGTGGTCAGTTCACAGAAGGAAAAGATTGCAACAGCGAAAACACGAGCCACCCCAACAGAAGGGCCTGCCTAAATGCAGCACAAACACGGATCTCCGCATCTAAGGAAAACATATTGCCAGATTTTGGGGTTCATCAAATAAAGCAATGACAACTTGCTGGGTATTTAAGCAGAGAGACCAGAGCATCACTTGAATCAACAGGAAACAAGAAATGCAGAAAATGAGCATTTCACAACAGCCTCCAGAGCCTCCAGTTCCTGTCCAAAGACTATCCACAGCTGGCAACAAGGCTTTTCCACCAGCAAGAATTGTGACAATTTTTTTTTTTTAAATATGTATCAACAGCCAATCAGTCACCGTGAGGACAATAAGGATAGACAAACGTTTCAGACAGGGCTCTTGACTGCCATCTGCACACTGTTCTTTCATCCAGAAAGAACTGAAAGAACTTCTTCTTTCCATCATGTTCTTTCCCTCATGTTCAAATAATATTTCCCCCATATCAGATTTTACCTCCATTTTCCTTTCATGGAAGCCCATATTTACCTAGCCCATATTTACCACCCCCAGGTCCCACAGACCCTACAGCTTTCTCTCCTGCTACAAGCAAGGTCCCAACACATACCACTTCTCCTCCCTCATCTTGTACTTTTTGTACATGTCACAGGTCAGCCCACAGACTTCAGCACAAGTAATGAAGAAGGAACAATTATCAGGATATAGAGGGGGATGAGGTGGGGGGGAAAAAAAAAAAAAGAAGAAAAAGCTTGGAAAGCTCCCCAACAAGATCTTACATGGACCCACCATGTTGATAGGAAAAGATTTAATGTTACCAGTGAGGTGAGGTGTGTTAAAGTATTCTGAAACCCGTTAGGCTGTACTCAGACATAACATGTTGCACTAAATTAGTATATCAGAAGTAACATTCATGACAGCAGTAATGCCACCAAGCAGCTGTAGCACGAGTACGGTGTTTTACTACTTCAGCTCTCTGTGGAAATTGCAGGTTTACCTCTCAAAAAAGCTCTTTTACACCTGCCTGGCATTGGAAACAGTCTTACTGTGGGCACAAACAGCACCACATTTATTTTCGTGCCCTTCACACAGGCACAGGGCTGAGGAGGGCCCTTATAGCATCACCCAGACCTAGATGCAAGGTATTGTCTGAAGGGACTGTGTCACTTACATTAGTGCAGCGATGGTTTCTTCCACAAGAAACTGCATTCAGAAAGCAGTTTCATGGGAAACATTTAAAAATATATATTTATATATGTCCATATGACAGTTTTCTTAGAGGGTCACAATAACTATCTCCATCCCATTGTGAAACATGGTTTTATCCACATTTTCTTAGCACTGCTATTGCTTCCATGCAGCACCTTTCAGACCCACATCGCCAGTCTCAGGTTAGGTGCTTCAGCATAACCAGCTGCTTCTTTTCCACATATTTTTTTTTCCTCCAAAGCCAGTGAAAAACAACACGCAGGCCTTCCCTGAGCCCAGGGCATCTCAGATGTAGGTTACAGCTGTAGAATTAGTCATCCCTGTTTACAGGCAGGTTCTGCCTCCCCAGAAACTTCAGCAGGGCCCCAGTCCTCACCCCCAAAACACCCATCCCTGCTGGCAGCGGGCTCCACTTCAGGGCAAGGAACGTCACCAGGCAGAGACAAACAGCGTAAGCGAAGCTGCACCTCCCCGGGCGCCCATGGTCACCCCGGGCAATCCTGCCGCCAGATCCCGCCTGCGGATACGCCAGGATACCGGGAAGGACAGGTCCGGCTCGCGGCGATGCCCCGAATGCTGTGGGTTTTCCCGATCACTGGGCGGTCGGGAATTGGGTTAGGGCCGATTCCGGCAGCGAGCGGGCGGCAGGAGCATCCTCTGCTCTCCCCGGAGCAGAGCGGTCACATGAGGAACAGCTGGAGCGCGCACAGAGCCTTCTTTAATTAAAGTGCTCCGCGCCATTTCTCTGGCAGGGCTCCCAGAAAAGCAATAAAATGGCAGAGGAGAAAACAAACGCTGCAGAACACACTTCCCTTCCACCCGCCTTCATGTTCCCAAGCCCCTCTTCTCCCTCAAGCATCATCTTTTTACTTCTTTTTTTTTTTCCTCCTCTCCCTCCCTCTCTCTTCTTCTTCTTTTAATAATCATTCTTCATTTGTGACAGGCTAGAAAAGGAAAAGGTCAAGAGGGAAGAAAAGAGGGTCAGGAGGAGTGAAGCAGCCATTCATTGCGGCTCGCGATGAGGCACGTGGAAGGACGTACCTGCTTATTAGGACATCTCCCATGCCGAGAAAACGGCTGCAAAGAACAGGCACCTATTTGGGAGACGCGCGTCCCCGGCGCCCGCCGCACCGCCCGGGAACGCCAACAGCCTCCACGTGCCAGTCGTTATGGTAACATCCATAATTTTTTTTAACCCCCCCCCACTGCTTTCTGCCTCAGCTTTAATGCTGAAGCAAGCTTGGGACTGTCAGTGCCCCATCGCTGCTGTCATTTCCCCCAGTTAGCCAAAGTTCCCTCAGTGCCTCTGTGTGGTCTCCTCTTCCCATTCTCCTGGTTCCTGTGGGAGAAGGAGGCTGGGTCCGTCCCACAGCACCCGACCCATAGTATTAAAAATAGTCAAGCTACCAATATTGTTTGCTGTTGAATTACCCAGTTCTTGCCTGTCTGGAACATGGAAGGAAGGAGAGATGCAGAGCCACGTGAAACAAAAATGCAAAGCCAAAGCCTGAAACACATTGATCCCATTGCAAAGACAGTGGGTTACCACATACCCAAGGAGAGGGAGCTTCTTGCCCAAGGAAACGCACTCCTGGATCACACCTTGGAGCCAACAGGAATTAGTAACTCACCCAGGACACAGCATAACAGCAACCATGGGTCAAATAAGGCCCCCTCAATACCCACACATGAGCCCGTAAGCTCCACAACCCAAGTGACTCCAAATACAAGAAAGGAAGCTGGACCCAAATTAAAGACTCGTCCCAGATCCTCAAGCCCGAAACCCAGAGAGAAACTCATCTAAAGTACAGAATCCTGGAAATGTGAATCTGCATTTTTCAGCTTGAGCCCATCTCTGCATCTAGCTATAATTTACAGTTTGACATGTTTATATTGAAACAAGATGGCTATAAATACAGTATATTTCTCTCCCAGTAGAGGCTATGGAGAGGAATGTTTGAAAGCACTCAGCAGGGGACGAGCTCAGCTCCTAGTGAATTTAATTATAAACTCCCTGCTTTTCTTCCTAGTAGTTTAGGCTGCGAGTAGTTAGACCGCTTTTGAAAATCCCGCTTTATTTGTGTACAAATGGCTACAAGTCATCTATATTCATATAGCTGGAAGTGAATCATAAACATATCCACAAGAACATACTTTTACTAGCACAGATCAGCGTTTTTTTATGTCGGATTCTTTTTATTTAAGGGATTAGAGGAAGAATACAAAATGCACTTAGGGCAGAGGCAAAATACAATAGTTTTGTCAAACTTCACTTTGATATTGTGAATATCCCAACTAACTATTTCACTTCAGCTCCGTTGGGTTTGAAATTGCTGATGTACCCAGGAGGGTTGCAGGTTGAAGGTCTCCTCCTGGGGCCAGCTGGCCTCCCTGGCCAAACCATGTACAGAATCACACCTTGCTGATTGTAAATTTAAAAGCAGCCCAGTATCATGCTGAATCAAAGCATCTTTGCTACTAATTTATTGGGCAATGCTGGCCCACTTATGAGTGTTATCTGTCTGATGAGCCATGTCGGGGACAAGAATCTCTTGCAGATTTTTATCTGTGGCCTTGCAATCCGACGCGATTACTCTTCACGTTGTGTGAGCTGCATTACTTTGGCCCATAAGCTCTTCTGGCCTTTCGCYCTGCACGAAATGAACCCATTTTTAAAATGGAAAAATATGTTGATGGCACAAAAGCTATTGTGGCCATGCAGAACTCATAATTATAACACTTTACCTTTGGAGAGAACTATTTTTCATTAGCTGTGCAGTAATAGTATATGATGGTGATTAAGTTTAATGGAGCCGAGACCAAGGTGGGGAAGATAAAGTTACAACTGAGAATCCACTTTAAGTGCAAGAACAGCTTCTGTTTGGAGAGGCATTTGATGGAAAACTGCGCTGCTTCTAACTAAATGAGGCTTAAATAGGTGTAATTTTGTATGTACTAAAATTAAGATTCCTTTAGGTATAAACTGTGCAAGTTTCCATGCAATTACCACTCAGTTTCGAGGCAACAGAGAGCACACACCATAAAGAAAACTGTACTTCTTAATTTTATAAATGAGACCAACCACATGCTTCTCCAATGGGATAAGGAAATGGAGCCATCAATAAGACACATTTAGCCAAAATAACAGCAGAAACCTCCAAACCTTTCCCTTTGGTGAATTTTGTTCTTTCCCATCCAAGGGGAACGGTTTCCTTCCTCACCTTGGCATTCTCAGGTTGCCTACCAGGCCCTTCTCTCTCCAGCCTCTACCCATTCCTTCAGGCCCTGGCCACCAGGCTGTAGGTTCACGCATCCTTTCTGCATCCTTGTCCCACCTCAGCTCCCAGCATTTAACCTTGGGGTGTCTCACAAGGAGGAACGGGCAGACCTCATGAGCAGGAATTGTGCCACCTTACCCCAATGTGAAGTCAGCCCACAAAGGCTACACAGCAACTTGTCCCCCTTCCCTCAACACTGTGACACCCTTTAAAGGCTTTAACCTCCTTGTTAACCATTTTCACTCTATTATTCCGCTCCGTCTAGTGACAAAGTGGGAAGATAATAAACAGACGCTGCCGCACGAGGATGCCTTGACAAGACAAATATCCAACATTGAACAAAATGCATCCCCACTTAAGTGGCATTTCTATATTTAACACCATCTAAAATGTGATAATTTACACTGTCATAACATGTCTCTTCGAAACAGTCCCATCTTATTTGCAGTCAACCAGAGTCTGGAACTCAAATTTTGACCTCCTTTCTAGTAGGGGGAAAGAGAAAAAAAAAAGAAAAAAGAAAAAACAACCACATCTGGCAGAGCTGAGTATTTATTAGACTTTATAAAACTCCACACTTCTGTTATACATAAGACAGGCACAAAAGGGGCCCCCAAAGTGTTATTTCCCCACCAGTGTGAAACAAGTGGCTTATTCAGTAAGTTTTCAAAGAACAGAGGCAAACGGATTATCTCAAGGAGAAGTTAAACACAGAGCAAGGCACTGTGGTTTACTGTTGGCTTTAACTGCCTGGTAGATGTGGAAGGAGGCAGGGGTAAAAAAAAAAAAAAAAATCTATAAAATCCATCATCATGGTGTCCAGCTGAGACTTTACACTTCTCAGGGAAATCGGAGCTGTGAACCTCCAACAGCTGCTTTTCTCCCAACCTGAGAAATCACCCACAGAAGGAAAATAGTTTTTGTTGTTGTTCTTGTTGTTTTTTCACCCCCCTTCACTCCAATAAATAATTAAATAAAGGAAGGAAGAAGCTGTGAATACCCTTTGCTCCTTAAGCCAGACCAAGACGACAAATTTTTTCCAGCCTGGCTGCAACTGTTGGGTGTGATTAGGTGTGATTTGCACCTAATACAACTGTGCTGGCAAAAGTCCTGCTCTGGGGGGAAATTACATGAGGTTTTGCTCAATTTATTTCTACAACACCCCACACACAGGCTGGCCAGCCAAAGCTGTGTCCATCTCGGAGCACTCGACTGGTCTTCCACTCACCTGCTCTACCAAAGCCAGCTTGGACAACGCTGCAGCAGAGACAGGAATCGCTTCCCGTCTCCATCCCTGATCTCAGAGGTGGTGCTCCCTCCATCCGCCAGAGCACCAGGCCCAGTATCCAAATCCCACACAAATAACGGTGTTTTCTTGCTTGTAGGGGGCAAAAAGCACCCACTCCAGGTAGCAACGGTCACCCAGCGAGGGCCAGGAAATGAGAACGACCTRTAACAACAGGGATCATCTCTGCTACCTGAGTTCAAAGAGGCAGAATTTCTCTACACTTGACTTTTTTAGTCCTCGCTGTTGTTCAAGCTGACAAGAGATCCTTTTGTGCTCAGCTCCCATCAATAAACTCCAGGGCGACGGGAAGGAGGAGAGGAACCAGCTCCCACACCTTGTGGTCCCCAGCAATCCAAGCACCTGGCAGGCACCCTGCACTCTTAGTGGTAAATGTGGATGACTGGTGTGACTTTTCCCTGCCTGGCACCTGAGACCCAAACAGGGGGTACAAATGTCCTCTTTCAGCACCTGCTAAAGAAGTACCAGTTGATGGGGTTTTTTTTTTATTTTTATTTTTTTTATTTCACACCACAAAAATTACAGCTGCTCTTTGCCAAAAGAGCAACACACAGATACCCTCAGCCTCCAGCACTGGAGCTTCTCTGCAGATGGGCGACATTTCTGCTTGATGCAGTGGTGGGGCAGGCTGAAGGAGGCAGCGAAGCACACAATGAAGTTGCTAAAATATGCCGTTTCAGCCAACCTGAAACGGCCCGGGTTGCACTTACCAAATGCTTTTACATGTATGAATAGTTTCAGGGCATTTGGCACCTTCCACAGGCTAAGTGAAACAGCTGATGTCTCTTCTATTGCAGCACCTCAAACACTAATCTCAGTTCAAATCCCCTCCCTGTTTAATTCCAGATCTTTCTCTTCCAAAAATAGCCCTGCCATCAGGCAATAGGGCATACTTGCCGGGGCGGGCACAGTTGTACCAGATATCTCCATAGATTGAGATCTGCATTTCCCTCCTAGGCTTGGCTCACCAGAAAGAAGAGTCAGTCTGGCTCATCCTCCGCTCTGTCTTTAGCATTTCACACAAACAGCAGGAGGGATGGAAAGCAGCCCAACTATCAGGCACCTTCCCCGAGTGTCAGGGATATCTCAAAAACCAAAGAGCTGCCCAGTGCAAGAAAACTGGCAGATGCCTGTTCCTGTTCTGAGAGTCCAACTCTTTGTCTTATAAATAAGAGTTAAATAATAAGTTTTTGGTCAAAAAACAGCACTCATTTAATCTTGAAATTTTTTTTTCTTTCCACTTTGCAAGTCCCAAACCAGTCAATTTGCCAGACTGAAACAGCTTATTTGCCCTTCTAGGGTTGGTACCACCCAGGGGGAAATCACAACCCAACCTGGAGTTCATCTCTACAGCATCTGCAGCCCACAGGGATGGTCCCACTTGCCAGGAACAGAGAAGAAATATTCTGTTTCAGCTCATCTCCAAGCATTTCACAACAAGAACAAACGTATAGCCCCAATTCCTGCCGTATTCTGCCTGCAGCAGACATGTGCTAATCACCTAATAGCGTCAAACTGACAGGCCTGGTAGATCAGCTAGCACAGAGAGCAAGAAACACTTTACAATGTCAACTAATGACCTTGGGAGAAGGTGTTTGTGGGGKTTTTTTTCCCCCCTTTTATTTTCTGGGGGGAGGGACCTTCCTCAGAAGAGTCCTCATTAACAACACAGTTGATAGCAGCTGAGAGTGTCACTTACTGGGCTTTCATCCCATGAAAGTGCACTGGGTAAAAAAAGAAATGGGAGGGGAGAATGGGAAATCGGGAGGCCGAGTCAGTGTAATTCAAGTAGCACCTCAACTGCTTTATTAGTCACTTAAGAGCGTCTCAGCTTTGCTCAGCACACGTATCAGCTTCTCTTGGAAAGCGTCTGCATCTTGACTGGGGCTAATGCACCACTCACGTAGCGCGGTGACCGTGCGGCAGGCTGGGAAGCTGCAAGGCCAGCGCGTCCCGTTGGGATCAGGGCCCAGTGTGTCTCGTTGGGATCAGGGCCCAGTGCAGCTGCTCTGCGGGTTGTGGTGGTCACTTTTCTGTCTGGCCCCATCCCAGGAGCTGTGCTCGGTCCTCAGCCAGGGACAGAATTGAGAGCAAGCACCACATAAGGCTTCGCATAAGAAGGAAGAAGCGGGCATGGCCTCGTTGAGGCTAACAAATTGCCAGGGGTTTACGTTGCGGAAAAGGCAACACATCACAGGGAAAGGAAAAGCTCTGGACAAGCAGCATTTGTTCCGCATTTCCAGAATCCCTGAGCTATGGGGCATTAAAGTCTTGATAAGATTCTAGGTTTCAGGTTTGCTGGGAATCTTTCCCCCACCTCAGACAACTGAGTTTCCCAAGGCCAAGAGAGTTAAAGGAAACCACAGAAGACCTTAGAAAGGGAGCAGGACAGTCCACAAGGCAGAACTCCTGATGTTTATTTTTTATGGATTCTGATWTATCCCTTTGCAATAGCCCACATTGCCTCCCACCACTAGGATACCTCAAGTCCTCCCAAATCCACCATCCCACCCTGCTCATTCATGGAGAGATCACTTGGAGGTGGCTCCACAGGACTTCCTCCTGCTGCCAATCTCACAAAACTCCGAGGAACCAAGTGTCTGAGACCTCCTCCGTGTCAACCCTARCTGGAATCAGCTGGAGGGTTCACCCTTATTAAAGGTCAAGGGGAAGATGCAGAGACAGCAGGTGGATGGTCCTGCAACACTATATGCCTCATTTCTTTAGGAAAGCAGGCTAAATGCTGAGAGAGGTCAGGGGAAGATAGCTTATCTGAAAAAGCTTCAAAAGAGTTTGCTGAGGCATATGCTGCATATCCAGGACCACAGAGGAACTGTTACATACTCAACTCCCCTTCGCTTACAGGGCAACCATCAGGCTAGTCATGAAATTTCCCTAAAAATGATATAGATATTGCCAGCCCTTGCTCCTTAGCAATATATTACACAGTTTACTGTGTAATACTGTATTTATTTGGCATGCAATGTGAATGCAATCATTTTACCTGTTTTTCCTCTTGAGCACAAGTAACTCTAAGCATATCTATGTACCTCTCTTATTACAGACTTCCTCAACCCTTTCAGGATTGTTGCTACCCAAAAGTCTCTTGCACATTTTCCCCTAAAGAGAAACATATTGTGCTTACAGCACTGCAAGACTTTGCATTTTTCCAGTATCAAGGATAGTCCCACCATAAAAATACTTCTGATTTATTTCATCACTTTGAAATCACTCTAAATATAAGCTAAGTAAAAGAAAAGTCTAATAAAACAAGATATYTAAAGCAAGCCATAACATTTCAAATATTGAAGAAGACACCCCTACCAGAAAGGAAAGACATTTCAGTTTAGATTTTTACCACCGTTGTTGTAAGGTCAAAAATCATCAAGAAATTTTTCTTCTGCTATGGTCAGTTGGCAGCCTGAGACACTTACCTCACCAGTAGTTTGGTCTTAAGACCTCTACTATACATTCATAATAGAGGAAAATAAAACAAAAAGCTGGATTTATGAAGCACATGGCTTTAAATTCAAAGTTCTCTTCAGCTACTGCATCAAGGATGCACTGACCCCAGGGCAGGGTAATTTCCCCAATTTTCCCTCGGGGCTAAGGCAAGCTCTGCTCCCCTTGGAAATGCTAATATGCAGTTGGCTGGCCAGGTGCAACCATCTCCTGTGCCTCAAAGCCCCATTAGCAAATCATTCAACTACTGAGAGATAAACTAATCTCTTCTTACCTGGGCAGGTGCTATGCAGCCCTCAGTGCAAGGTCCTTCTGTCGGCCTGACATATCACACAAACATGCAAATTCCCACCTCTCCTCCTTCTTCAAATATGCACATATGTATGGCGTTCCCAAAGGCCTCTTCACTGAGAATGGGTCCCAGCTGAAAGCAATCCCTTAGGGATGCAAATAGCCTTTGCCAGTCCTACCTGGGAGAGATACTGGGAAAGCTCCTGCTTTTGTGCAGCTGAATCACTTTTACACCAATGAAAAAATTTGTTTTAGTTGTAAACACCTGCGGGAGAGCCGTGCTCCACATCTCTTGAGGGTGTCTATCAGAAAACCATTAGCTCAGATGATTTACAGTTTTAACCATTTTAAAAGTTTAACTCCAGTTGAAGCATTTTGAAATAATCAAAATAAAATACTTCCATTCCCCAGTCACAAAAAAAAAAAAGGAGCCAATTTATAAAAATGTCCCCATTTTCTACTTCTCTTCCTCAACATCTCAACATTTCTGGCACATCCTACTTAGCTCCAATTATGAAACCAGAACTTGGTTTTAGATTTCAATAACATAACAATGGTTGAGTTTGTTTTGCTTTTAAGAACATTAGGCATGCAGTAAAATGACCAAAAGAAATCTCAGGAGCCTTCAAATTTTCTTTTGGCGAAGATGTATACCTAAATCACTCCGTTTCTGAATGATGGGCTATTTTAACTGATGGAAGGAAACTATGTAAGCTTGGGTATGCATATGAAATCAGTGAGTGACCCAGAGGACTCCACTGAAGAAGCCTTTCTTTTATACTGCTTTTGGCAGGAGGAGAAAATGTTTAAACACACTAACCAATTTAAATACACAAAGGAAAAGAGAATTGTTTCTTTGAAAATCCGTGATACACTGAAAATCAAAGAGATATTCTGGAAAATATAGTAGGCATGTTAACAGATAGAAGCCAAACTAAAAGGAACTCATATCATTGCCATAGAAACTCCCAAAAAAATTAAAAAAGACAAATCTAGTGTTTAAGATCCCCAGAGGCAGGATTTTCCTTCCAAAAGAAATAAGAAAGAGGTATGTAGATCTGGAATCCGTCTGCCTCAATCCGTCCAACATAAGTCCAAAAGATAATCAAGAAAGTTTGCTCTATGCTCTCATCAGATTTAAAATCTTAACTAGCCAAAGGGTTGGTGAAGATGTTAGGAAGACAGCAGTTCTCTTATATCACCTTGGATCTTTCAAATTCAAACTGTACAAATAAAACTGTACATAAAACTGGCTTGGACTTGGAGCTGCCTCAGACAGGCAAGGCTGAAGCACAGAAGTGACTGAACAGCAGAGCAGGTACCAGGTCAGAGGATGAAAAGTTCAGCTGTTGGTATTTGAAGACTGTTTTTCAAACCASACACAAGCTGAGGTTCACAGAGCAATTCCACTGCAGCAGCGAAGATACCCACCTCCTCATGCTGTGTGCCAGGGCATGRACCTCCTCCGTCACAATTTACAGTCCCCTGTATGTTTGAAAATTGCTGATTGTTAAAACTTTTAATTGTTAAAGAAATACCTGAAAAGGATGGTGGCTCAGGGACAAGCATCCTGGTTGGCCAACCCAGCTCAAGGACAGGTAACAACAGGCAGAAAAACAGTGCCAGTAGCTGGGGACAGATCCTGGTTCATCTCCCTTAGCTCACCCTGTCAGCTAGTGTGTGTCAAAGCTCTTCATTTTGCCTGTCTTTACTTCCTTTTATCTATGATTAAGGACAGAATCTGTGATTTAAATGTCTGAGGCCATCATTCCAAATTGCATATATCCCTGCTGAGAGCGCGAGACAGATGCCAAGGACGTTGTTTGATAGTCAGTAACATCAAGGCTGACTCAGATTATGAGAGAAACCCGTCCTGTGTTGAAATCAATGAGTTTTCTTTGCAAAGTGCCCTACTGTTTGCTTTGTGAGGCATTTTGAGGGCCTGAGAAGTCATTTGGTATATATATATTTTGCTGACAGTATTTCATTACGTAGCCACTTGGCATTTCTTCCACAACAGCACTGTCTCATTAAGATGAATGTGCTTAAGGTGTGAGTCAATGCTGAGTAGCAAAGGAGAGCATTTACTGTCTGTAGTACTACTGCCTTCTCTGCCCAGGAGGTTAGAAGGGAGCATAATGGCTTGGAATAGAAGGAAAAAACATTTGTTTTACCCAAGAATCACAGTGTGGATCCCAAGCACTTCCCTCTGCAGTCACTCGTGATGCTTTTTGTGTTCCCTGTGCACACGGCTCATGCTGTGCAGGTCTGCTGGCAGCAAGGACCAAGCACCGTGGATGCTGCTGCACATATCAGGTGCTGTAAGAGGTGACCTCAGTCCCTGGGCTGGGAACTCAGCCTCCATGCGGGCACTTGCTCTTCATTCTGTGCTTCAGCATTCACTGCCTTGCAGCAATGGGCAGTAAAAAAAAAAATTAATAAATAAATAAAATAAAGCCAAGAGCTCTTAAAGAGCAAACAGTAGCTGAGGCCTGGGGCTTTACGTTGAATGACGAGAAGTGTTTCAAATCACTGCTGAGAAAGTGAGTGCCACCAGTTCATTGCATTAACTGACATAGGCTTCAGTGGGACAAAACTGCATGTGACAGGGCAAGTGAAGAGGAGATCATGGTGAATTAGAGTTGCTTGAGCAACCTCRAGCCTGGTCTTCCCTGACACGGAGACCTGTGCAGGCTTCCTGGAAGTGGGGCTGAATACGGATAAACGGAGTATTCATAGATGCAGCAGCCACAGTTTCTCATGGCCATTGAGTTGACTTGAAGATGTCCTTCTCAAGCATGGCAGCAATGAGCAGGCACTGCCCCAGCCCAGAGCCACTGCTGAGAAAAACACTCCGCAGTGGGATTTCTAGGGAAGCATAGAACAGCCCACGCCGGGCAGGGCAGTAACTGCAGGGAAGGGGGAAGGCAGCTAAATACATTCCAGGTTTGGTGGAGGCAAGGGAAGGTTCAAGGATCTTCTTAATTCCCTCAAACACGGCAGAAATAACACAGGCTCAGACAGCYCAGAGCTCCCGCAGGCCCTGCCTGATTCCTCACCACAAATACTGCGTTACGACAGGTCACGCAGTCCTGCTACATGGCTGATGGATGTCAGGCCATGAGCTAGGCTSATTTGGTAGCCTCTCCTCCCATCGCGAGAGGATAGCTGGAGATTTCTGTCCTCCAGACTCCCACTTAAGCTGAAATCTCTCCCCTAGCCAGGGGCACTTCACAAGGAAGCCAATCCAAACATCTCCTCATCCTGACAACATCTCTAGGATGTATTTTTTTGAGGTGGGCATGTTTAGCCCAGCGCGCTCACACCGGAGGTCCCCATGCACCAGCACCACAGCAGAATGTCACAGCCACTGCCACRGGTGCAGGCAGCAGAAGCACCCTGGCAGGCTGCTGCCTTGGTTTGAAACCTCCACCCGTGCATCTTTACTATCTCCGCTTCCAGCTCTAGCTGGATTAAACAGTCACAGCAAGAGAGCAGAAATACTCTGTGTGTGTTTTCAGCTTCTAATACAACAGACATATAACCCTGCGATGGCAGAGCCACAGTGCAAAGCACAGCCCTCCCCAAGCACATCCAGTTTATTCAGCTAATGGGATTAAGATGCACAAATGTCTGTCACCAACAGGGCCTCCTGACTCAAAGCTTCAGCTCTGAGCAGTTATCCAGGGGCAGCAGGGTCACTTGGTGCTCACCTTCAGGTTGACTCAGAATGAAGCCTTTGAATCACTATTCAGGTTTACTGTCTCAGRAGACATTATAGGTTCTTTCACGACCATAACACAACTGAAAAGAAAAAAATCAGTAAAATAACCAAGACAAATCTAACATTCTTCTTCRAAAGTTTAACTTTTTTGACAGTATTCAAGATCTCTAGCTCTGCRGCTCCAAAAAGCCTGACCGCTCTCCCTGCTCTCTGGTCTGCTGGAGCAATGCCTCTGCTCTGCTAAGTGGAGTTTCACTTTGCTAACAGGATCTCTTTCTTTTTTTCCAGACCACTGCTTCTCTTCTTCTTGGGGACATTTGCCATCTGTTTTATAATTTCACCATTATCTGATGGTAGGACTCAATGACCTTTCTAGACTTTAATTAAAGTTTCTTTCTTTTTAAATCATCTTCATCAAATTCATGTTTCCAAGCCACCTCTCTTGTGAATATTTTATCATTCTGACTGCAAGGAGATACATGACAGAAATATATTAATTACTTTTTATTTTATCAAACTGATGAATTAAGCCATGATTGTGTATGAAAAGGGTAGAGACTACCTCACGAAGTCAATATAGATGTCATGTTAGTCAATTGMTGAGTCACTTTACAATTTCTACACTATTTGAGTTTTAAACTGAGGATGCAGCCGCTAGCTGTTCAAAACAACATCCATCCAGTTAAGCCTAGTTACACATTTAAAGCGCCTAGGTTTGGCCCAACCACGCATGGAGCAAGGGGACTGCTTTCCTCCATGGCGTGTTTAAAATGCTCCCACTGAAAAGAAGCAGTGAGGTTATTATCTCTTCCAGATGGAGAGATGGAGATGGGAACAGTGAGGATGTTGGGTGGGAGCGCAGGAACCTGTGAGCGTGGTTACAGGTTCAACGTGCCAGGGTGGCACCGGTTGCACCCACCCAGCTGGTCACGCTGCCCTGTGACAAGCATGGGGCTGTCCAGGCAGCAGGATGGGCCAACCAGYCCCTGCCTGCCCTGCATCTGCTGGGGCCACCGTGCACCGAGCTCTGCAGGATGCCAGAGAAACCCCAGCGACCGGTTCCTGTCTTGGCTGTGGATTTTTTTTGCCATCATGGGCAAGACAGGCTGAACTTTAGCATTTCTGCTCCAGCTCCTCATCTGCAAAGCAGAGGGAGAAGAGGGGAACGCATTTCTCTGCGTCCCAGAGCGCTGAGGATAAACACGTCAAACTCGGCCGYGCTGTCACAGGCTGTGGCTGTGCAGGGACGTGAGAAGCACAAGCTTGGGAAGGCAGCCTCAGCTTGTGAGTAATCAGCAAGACAGGCCTGATTATTCCTTTCCTTGTACTAGCTTCAGCAGAGGGCTCTTTCCTCCCGGCAGGGGAACCACCGTTGCTCTGTTTTCTCCTCTGAAAGCACCAGATCCCCARCGCTGAGCTGCAAGTGCAGCCCAGGCTGCATCTGCTTGTGGGCAATTGCTGTTAGCCCTGCTGTGATGGGGCATCCCAGCGCACAAGCCTGAGAGTACAAATCTCTACGAGGGCTGAGAGATGTTATGCAAATGAAAAACCCCATTCCCAGTTAACCACACGTGGTACAGTAACCTCTTTTTCATGCTTCCAGAATAGGATCACATCTCAATCTCATAAAAGGCTGTGCATTTATTATTTTCCTACTACAATGTGCCAAGTTTAACCAGTGTATCTTCAGAAAGGAAACAGAGAGACAGGTATTTTGACGTTCAGACTGCACTAGTAATGGCATAGAAAAGAAATAATCAAAAATCCCCTGGGAGGGGTAGGGAGAAGCTAAGGTGACCCCGTCTTTCTCTGGCACCACCATCTAGTGTGGTCTCAGACACCCCACTTGTGCAAACAGGCGAGGAAGGGCTCCGTGGAGGGCACTGGCAAGCCCAGACCATGTTCATTTTGGAAAGCAYTGCATTTCTTCTCTGCCTTCCCCTCACCTACAGCTAACTACCTTACTCAAGGACACTCCAATTTGAGTCAGAGGGTGATTCCAGATTCCTTGGGATCAGTAGGAGACAGTACTAGAAGCTGAGACATTATGTCTTGTATATTAAAAAATGGGGCCTGGAATATGATAACAAGTGCCCAACTCCCTAGAAGACTCTAGGCCATCCAAAGGGTACTCCAGGGCATCATTAGACTAAATGCTCAAGCTGGCACGGAAGGTGACATAACAGGGTTCAGGAAAGGAAGAAGTGTCTTTCCCTGTCCAGTGAGGTCAGGAAAACTGTTTAGCATGCACTAAGACAGCAAGGAGCAAACCTGAACCCCGGGGAGCCCCAAGGAGTTTCGGAGATTTACTGGTCATTTTTMCTGTGCAAATTACAATGCTCTATTGCTATACGAATGGGGCATAAATTGGCACTTGACTTGGCAGTTTTGGCACCAAAGGAAGGCATTGGCTCTGCAAGAAGGCAAGAAGTGAATGGGCCCAGAGCATGAGCCATGTTCCCTCCAAAGCAAGTGMGTCCTTGAGGATGGGCTAAAGGAGCTAGCAGAGCAATGAATGTCCTGGGTCAAGGACGACCTGTGGATACATGAAGGCTTTCTGTGCCATCTGAAAGCCAAACTGACACAGACTTTTAGTGTAAGTGCCCCTAAAAATACTTCATGCCTTGAAAACTACACAAACAAAATTTACTTTTGAAACAAGGTAACAGAGACACCTTTTCATTACAGCATGACTGGACGCAAAGACATCTGTTCTGTTCCTACTATTCCTTCTTATTATCTGTCCTAATTGCTGWAGCCTTCCATGCCTCCGTTTCCCCTTCTTTGAGAAGGTAAAGATGATGGTCTGCCTCTGTACTTCAGGAGACTTGTTATGGACACCGTATTTTCTTAACATTTCTGGCACTCTAATGGCACAGTGCTACATCTATCTGTCATCTATCCATCCATCCATCCAACCCTCCGTCCATCCACTGCAGGAAGCACGTGCAGGCTTCTTGGTGAGCTTGTCCTACCTCTAGGCTCGCTCGGGCGGTGATCTCTTTGGAGAACACTGTCCTTTTTTTGTGGAAACAATATCTAGCGCAGCAGAAATCTGAGCTTAAAGACAGGACCTTTTCAAGAATAATGCTTCTAAGTCATGGCTACCAGCATACTGAGTGAATCCAGAAGCCCTACAGTGTAGCTTTACCTCTGCCTCTCCTTTGCCCTACTGCAACATGGAGCAAGTCACAGGGCTCCAAGACCATTTGGCACTAGAAAAAACCTTCCCCCATCACCCCATACCAGCTCCATGGTAAAATAGCTCAATAAAATAACTCTGTTCCACTGCCAGCCAAGCAGTGCTCCCCATTAGGATTTCCCATCCTTCCTGCTCCCCATTAGGATTTCCTCCGACTGTGGGACTCCCTGCAGATTTTAAGAGGCCAGCCCCGCACCATATTGTGCTGAGGTTTCTCTTTTTTTCCCCCTGCAAGGCTGGAGAAGCAGGTGTAATTGCATTTGTCACCTCTAATCGTCCACTCGCACCCCACTGCAAGTGAGCCGTTATTATCATTTACAAACAGGTAGGTAATCTCCTTCTCACATGCCCTTAAAAATCATTGTGTGAGCGGAGTAGGCTGTGCAGATTAGCTGATACCGGGAGATTGTCTTCAGCAAAGCAGTAAAAGCTCTAAGTGCACTAGATTGGTTTTTGATTGACTTTCTGAGGAATAGTATATCAGAAGAATCCCAATAACCTCTCCCTGTGGTATTTTAAGTGGATATAATGGTCAGAACTGACAGACATTAATGAGTCTKGTAGACGGGGGCAACTGTATGTTACTTAATTTCCACTAAAGAAGATATTGTGGCAAAGAAGCTCAGGTTTAAGACAACACACACATATTTTACAGCCAGATTTTGTTTCTGTCAGTGTTTTAGCACAGGGTGGTCTAGCTCCTTCTACAGCTCAAAATTTAGGGGCAAACATCTTAAATGTCACCGATCAGGGAAAGCAAATAAAAAATGACTTCCTCTTTGGAAAGGCCTAGTGAGTTCCTCTCCCATAGACCTTACTTCCTAGCATCTAATGGCTTTCACACAAATCGTTTCAAGCTGAAAATCTGAAATAGCTGATTAATACCTGGGGAATTTCAGCTTGGATGTGGGAGAATGAATCCCCTTTGCATCAAATGTCAGACAGCAAGACACAGACACCCTGCAGCCAGAGGTTCTGTAGGTTTTTTTCTTTGAAGTCATGGGACTTGAAGGAGAGTTTCTTAGAGAACGTGGATTAATTATCCTGTCAGCCTCTCCATACCAGGTCTCAGGAGAGTTCATTGGCTTTGCCTTCTTCCCTGCTTCAGAGGGGCAAAAAGAAAAATTAAAAATAATCCTTTAATGAAAATTCGTGATAGTCGATAAAATGTTTGCTCAGACACACACAGAGAGTTTTATGCTTTTACCTACCTCGCCAAAGACTTAAGCAGTCTCTTTTCTAAATCATCATGCTGCCCTTTTCTCATGGATTCTTCCAGGCAGTGCCCAAGTGGCGTTGCCACCTCTGCCAATTCCCGGTGACAAGAGGCCGGGCAGAGCAGGCAGGCGCCAGCCTGGGCTGCAGCTCCCTCCTCTCCCAGGACCTTTTCCAGGGAGATGAGACAGGGACCAACACACCCTGCACGCACAGCCGGCCTCGCCACGGGGTCCTGCAAGCGGCTGGAGTTGCTGCTGCTCCCCCGATGCTAGAGTAACAGCAGCAAATGCATTTTCACTGGCAGCAGGACGAAAACACCTCACTCTGCTGGGCTTCTTCCCCGTGCTTCATGCTGCCTTCTGGAAGAAGCCATTTAGCTGTTGTCCTCTGTCTTCTTCACCTTGGCAGGCAAAAAACTTTAGCCACTTCCTCCCATTTTCATACAGTTGGAGATGGCCGTATGACCCTCCACTCAGTGGGSGCTCCAAAAAATGGCACTTCTTTAGCCTTGTTTCCTATTTTGCATATTTTTATCCTAGTTTTCTCAGCAATCACTGTCTGCTCATCTCTGCTCCTGCCTATCCACTTAACTGTCTGTCTTCTCCCATGACTTTTTAATTTGATGCAATCAAAGTCATCAAGTTGCTAAAAGATTTTGGTAAAAGGAGGGATGCCGCTATCATATAAAAAAAAAAAAAAAAAAAAAAAGTTGTTAAAACCCAGACCCTTAACTATTGTTAAAGGCAGTAGTCAGCTGGCAAGTCAGCGCGCGTGCCCTGGCCAGCCAAACAGCATGTGTTGCTCTGAATAAATCACAGCATGAGCAACTATTAGCCCTCCAAACAGGGAGCTGACAGGATTGGAGGCACAGCGGGTAAGAAGCTAAGGCAAAATCTATAGGAAACTAGATGGCAATAATTCCGCTGTTCACAGCACAGCTTGTTTAATGAGGAATTCATGCATCGGGGCTTAGTCTGCTTTTGAGAAAAAGAAAAACACAGAAAAGAATTAGTTGCTGCTCCATCCATGTAGTGCTTAAGCAGAAAGAGCAATATTGGGAGATGCTGCCTGTGTCACAAGATGTGTCTGTTGTGTCCAATGAATCCTGTCTAAAATCACCCGTGCCTTGCCCAAATGGGAGCAGGTGCCCCGGCACCTCACACTCCTGGGGTTGCACACGCTGTCCTGTGGTGATCCTCAGGATCCTACTACGTTGCAAAGCAGGTTGGTGCTGCTGTATGGATGCCTTCATATGCCCCCAAGGGCAGGAAAACGTTATGTCAAGGAAAGCTGGTGAAGCTCAGAGCACATTTGAACACGGCTTCTCAAAAGTGTGTTTCTCTACAGCTGGGCAAGAAGTAGCAGCGTGAGGCAGGGGCTGGCGACCACCGTAGCACAGAGCCGTAAGGAATGGGCAAAACCTGGCTCCGGTGCAGCTGCTCTGAGAGGATGGGGGACTAGGGGGGGACTGTCTTGCAGCTGAAGCCTGCAAGGATGGAAGAGACCATATGAAATCCCYAGCACTGTGTTTCCCCAAGTCAGCCCCACTTTCGGCTCAGGTCTGAGAATGATTTCTGAGGGCTGCAAATGAAAGAGCTGAGGGCTGCCTTGAAAAACATGTTTCTTATCGCACAAAACCACCACAATCTGGTTTTATCATTCTTCTTCTTTAAGTGTTTGGGTTGGTTTATTGCATTTTTTTTAACTCTTGCCCTCCAGAGGAGATGGGGAGCCACAGTTGAGAAATCCTCCCCAGGAGCTGCCCAGGGACCTTCTGCAGATCCTCCTGATGCTGGAGAGAGCCACAGCCGTGAGCAGCTCCCTATCCCCCCACGCTCCAGCCTCATTCCCTGAACTCCATCCTGGAGGTGGTAGAGAGGCTTTTTCTGTCCCCTGGTTTGAGCCCCGAGCTGTGACAGCCGGGGGACCCGGCTCCTGCTCCATTATTTATGTGCCAGTTGAGTTTGACTCGGGTTAGACGTGATGTGGACAGCCAGCACAGCCAGCCAGGCATCTCGCTTTGAATAGTGGTGCAAGATTTAAATAACAAAAGACACTTACACAAAGGCCCTGGTAGTCCTGCCTCCTAATTACAATCCCAATATACTAATACCTGCAGCAGCATTCAGAAACAAAAATTCACACAGGAACAGTAATTCAACACATTGAGCTAACTGCAAAAAAAAACCTCCTTTCTAATCTCATCTCCTTCCCTCCCCTTCCCCTTCTAGCATAAGAACATACCTCTTCCTGGAGATGGTCTAGAAAAAAACATCATTTGTAACTTCATTTTTACCCTGATTTCCCTGCTCAGTCAGTATTTGATGGGTCTTTTCCTCAGAGGAGAGCTCAGGAAAATTAACCCATCCAAGAAATTACTACATAAGCTTTGACTTGATTTTTGAGTTGGAAGAGAAATAACTGAGGGGAGACAAGATAAAGATCTATCCACTCAGGAGTGATATGGAACAGGGAACAGTCACTCATTTCCTCTCATCAGATGGAACTAAGGGCTGGCAGGTTAAGCAAAAGAAAAAAGGAGGTTTTTTGCACAACGTGTCAGCCTGGTGAAAGCTGGGAAGCTCCTTGGGAAGCTCCGTGCAAGAGGCGCTGCGGACACYGACAGCTAACGCAGCTCCTGAGAACACCCAGCGTGCTCCTAACAGAGAAATTCCCCGAGGACGGACACCAGAGCTGGCTCGGGAAGCCCTGATCACCCAGGGGAACCATTATCCTGCATTTGCTCTGGTTTTGCAGCATCTTCGTGGCCGTGATCAGAAGTGTGACGGCCTGTTAGAGACCCCGGGGCTGGCCCTTGGTTCGTCCAAATTGAGCAGCACCTAAAGCGGTGACCCAAGTCCCCCACGAAGCTCATCTGGGGACACGCAAGAGCAGAGGCTCAGGGCATGGGCTGATTTCATTAAAAGTGTGTTCACAAAGACTTAAAGCAGTTTCACGGATCTGCTTTAAGAAATGTAATCAGAACAGCTTGGCCAAACGGGYGCACGAAGGCAGTGCTGGTGCAAGCCACAGCGGGCTGGGGCTGCACCTGAGAGCGTTTCCCAAAATCTGCGGATTTTTCTCAAGACACAGTCCCTAACTGGCTCCATATTCAGCGGCAGATACAAAGGAAAAACAGTATCAAGTGCTTATATTGTGTTTTTCATTTTCCACTGCTTTCTAATCAGTGACTAATTAATTCTTAGTGCCCCTGGGGGGTAAATATATCTGTTTCATGCATTTATATATATATATAAAAAATGTTTGATCTTTCCTTAACAAGTCCCCATAGCCCTAGAAATTCACACTGAAAACAGAGCAGGGGGGAAAACAGCACCAGCTTTGAAATCCAAAAGAGCTTCATTTGTATGTCAGATGGAAAGTAAAAAGAAAATAGTTATTTGGCAGGTCTATTCCCACTGAGGGATTGGTTTTCCTCAATTTGTATTTAATAAGTGCACCACTAAAAAGTATTTAATGCATAATGTATAATAGAACTAGCACCACACTAAGTAATATCCTGTGACTTTAAACATTAATGACTCTTCATGACAATTTCTTTTGAATCTCAAACTACACAGAAAATATTTGTCAGCAGTAAAAATAAGCATGCAATAAATAAATAAAATATTGGTGCAATAAACCCCAGTCATGATGCCAACTCCTAAACTGCCTATTTAAATGTGCATGTATCTCTATTCAACAGAAAAGAGGGAACATTGTAAGTTTTTGGATAATACTCTACTAATGTGTACACTACAATAGAATAACGCTCAACACCTTTTTACTTAAACTGCAAAGGAATTGTCAGTTCAATGCAACATGACTCCTGCAGCTGAAAGTACACTTGCTGTTTCTGTAACTTGTTTTTTTAATATATTTATAGCATTTTAACATTTTTGATTTTAAGCAAAGATGAAATAAATCCTTTCACCTACACAGAGCAAGGAGATCTTACTTCAAAAGGGATTTAGATGAGATAAAGCTAATTTTTGCCATTTTACTTAATTATTGGTTTTACGTTTCTAGGTACTGCATTTCTGTTCCTTCTGTTGCCCAGAAGGCTCCAGATCCGTAGGAAGCTGCCCAAAGCTGTCTCTGGAGACACCCTCCTGGAGAACCTGCTTTTATCAACGCCAAAGCCAAAAGCTCAAAAATACAAAATATCAGTTCACCTGGGACTGTCACCTGGGGCCTGCTGCCGAGGGCAGGGCCCAAGGGACTCTGACTGCGTAGTCCTTGCCAGAAAACTAGATAGAAACGTTAAGGAGAAAAATGAATTTACCAAAAAAACGAAGTTTTCAGGACGATCAAATTTTATTAGTTAGGATTTTTTTTTTTTTTTTTTTTGGTCTGTTCCAAATCAGAAAAAGAAGTGCTGGAGTTGAATTCATGGATGTTCAGACCTGCTTTTTAATACCAAGTTTATGTTTTTGCTTCAAAAATTCATTAAAAAATATCTTCTTGGTAAAACCATTTTGCTTATTGTTTTACTTGCAGAAATATTTTTAAAATATAGACCGTATCGATCTTTCTTTTCAGTTATTTTAGCCTGGTCAATGAACAAATGGAACAACCCAGCATTTTTACAGTTCTGTTATATCCAGATGGACGTGTGAAGGCAAAAAGATCTTTGACTCTCCGATACCTCCGCAGAGGGAGAGCCAGTGCCCCCAGCCCTGCCCATGGGAGCCGGCTCAGGTGCCTCACATGTCTCAGGAAACCTCAGCTATTCAGTTTCCAAGGAAAAACTTCCAAACATGAAATAAATGCAGCTGGTGCAGAGGCATTTTCCTGAGGGTGCCGAGGGCCTGGCGGGAAGAGCTGCTGAGGCAGCTCACGGGCAGGTCTTCAAAGCAACATCGGAAAAGAGAAGCAATTTTATGCTCTTGCAGTCCAGCTAAGAGCAGTGGGTCAAGGGCATATTAATTTAGGCAGAGGGAGGCCTTGATAGACAAGCCCCTCAAATTAGAAATGCTACAGCAAGGCCGAGCTAACTTTTATGCTGGTAAACGCAAATTCAATCCATGGCACGAGCATTCCTGCAACCTGCAGTTGTCAGGGTGGGGCATAGTTAGGCAAAGATGGTTTGTGAGGCATTCAGATCTGAGCCACTGCTTTATTACTCTATAACCACCGATAGCTCTCAAGTATGGGCCACATGCTGCTCTCCGTTAGAYGGGATTAAAGCTGTAACCCACAGGRTGCTAAATCTAGATTTACACTTGCTTTGAAAATGCAGAGGCCTCTGCAAAGAGGCAGAAGGTACAAATACTTCCAACAATAATTGCAGCATTTACAGCGCTTGCTGAATGCAGCATCTTCCAAGATCTAACCCTCATTCAGGAGCAGCAGACCAATTTTATAGCCAGTCTAACAGGAAAATTTAAAAAAAAAAAAAAAAAAAGAGAGAGAGATGACAAGAGTAGTAGCTATTCCCAAAACATAAACTATGTAAGATTTTATTATGCTGCTCTATTGATTTTAATGAGATTCTTTCAAAAATGTACAAAGGACCCTCAATGCTTTTACAAAGAGCCATGCAACCTCTCTCACCTGCACTTCAATTATCCAATTTCCCTAGTATCTGGAAAGCCAATGGATGTTAATTACACTGAAAGTTATTTTAGTAACTCAGTCATGCAAACTTTTCAAAGCTTCTCATAACTTTGGAGAATCCAAGGTTATGCTATAGACAAGGGCGTATTCACATGTCAGCTTTATGTAGCTAAAAAAAAATTAAAGACTTGACAGCAATTTAGCAAATGAGTTGTGGGTCTTTTAAACACAAAGCAGATCAAAGGTTCGATGCAATCTGGGAATATGTTGTAATTGCTAGCTATTTTAGAAGGGATCTCCCAGCCAGGCATTCAGCTGGAGCAATTGTTTGCAAATGTGTAGGATCATTCCCTATCTCCCAGTCTCAGAACTAGCATGGAAATGTGCATGTGATTTACTGTAGCAGGGAAAAAAATATTCCTCATTTGGAGCTGGGCTAATCTCAGAGCAAGACAGCTAGGGCAGAAAAAGCCATTTAAGCAATRTAGACTTTAAAAGGCCCGGACTGACCTTCATTTCGGTCTATCTGCTTTCTTGCAGTACTGCCTCTGTACTGACGTGCAACATAAATAGCATCTGTCCTGGGATATTTAGCCTGAGCTTAGCAGAAATTACTTTGGTGGTTCCTTTTTCAGTGATTAGTTACTGAAGGTTTTTGGTTCTTCTGCTATTTGGGGCATATGTTGTATTTATTCAGGCATGACTGGGGAGGCGTCTGATTAGGAGTGACTGAGGGCACTCTTGCTCAGCAAACCTGTGCACCAAGTGAAAACAGAAAGCAGAAAAAAGCACGTGAAGTAGCAAGAAGTGAACTGGCCAAGCACGGAAGTGAGCTTTAGGACACAAAGTTCTCCTTCAGCTTCCAAGTATGTTGTCATTAAAAGTGTCACCAGGCTCAAGTAATCAAACTGATAGGGACTGCAAGGATTTTCTTGCCTTCTCTGTAGCGTGGAAAAAAAAACTAGAAGCTTTCTGGGGAGGAAGTTTATGCTAAAAATCCCTATTGCAAGGACTGAGGCACTGCAGATCCTCTCACACTTCCCTRAACCCTTCCTGCTGCATTTGGTCTCTTTGACAAGTCTCCATGGGCTACAAGATGCCAAGAAGTGCCGGTAACCCGTGGCTGAAGACACCACGACTCCTCTTCAGTGTGACGCCTACCGCTCATGACCGCAGGCGCTCATCCCCAGGGCTCAGGTGGGCTCCCACATCGCATGTGCCTTGGCACAGTTTGCTGGGACCCAAGAGCCCGAGTTATCCCTAGGAAGTGTCATCCTTCAAAAGCACAAAGCTACCCAACTGGCTCACATACCCAGCTCAGACACAGGCAGCCACCCTCACACAGGGCTGCTCTGCAGGCCATGCTGCTCCTGGGGACATACACTGTCCTCCTGCCCAGCACAAGGGCCATCCCGTAACCCCACCTTGCACTGWCTCCATCCCCCAGGACCACAGCTCTTCAGTCTGCAGATTACAGCTTGGGCAGCAGGAGCTCCATCCTTGGAAGAAAGGCCACAATGCAAGAACGTGACAAACATAACCCTATTGAGACAGCGTGTGGGACACACGCTGCTCCCTTCCTCCTCAGAAGAAAGAGAGACAGAGGTGGCAGAGCTGCATCTCAATAAATCTTTGAGCCATTATCCAGGCTGACTGGCCTGCTGGATGGAAACAAAAAAACAGAGTGGTTTCAACCCACTCCAAGAACAGCCTCAGAAGAGAAAAAGTCTCCTGAATTCCCTGCTGGGGGTCAAGAAGGGGATGGTGACRATGATGACAACTCTGCCTCACGTGCCGTACGCTCACACAGAAACCAAAKAGCCTTTGCCTGTGTGAGGAGGAGACAGGCAGGCCGCCTGCAGCAAACTCCTGCGCGCAGCTCAGCCCGGAGCTGCTGCAGTTTTAATAACGTTTTTCCTCAGTTCATCGCCTCCTGCCTGATTGTAATTGCAGCATCATCCATTCTCTGGCTGCTGAATTATGGGGCTGCCGACTGGAGCTTGGAAACAACAGCACTAATGTTCTTCCCACATGCTGCAAGCGCTGCCTCTGCGGCACGGCCGGGAGGGCAGCGGGGACACGAGGATGCCGAAGCGAGGGGTAAGCTTGGGAGCGAGCCGCGGCCGGTGAGGCGGGAAAGCCGCGCGCGGATGGGGACTTGCAGCAGGCACCGGAGCGGAGAAGCGTCTGCAGCAGCTTGAAAGGAAGCTGATAAAACATCAACCCCTAAGTGAACACAGAGCATAAGACAAACCTAACGCGAGGCACATGATTGGCCTTATCAGCTTTAATGATATTGCTCACTTGTGAAGGGAAGCAGCTCAGTTGCGAAGGGAAGCACCTGCTTCTGCACTTTGCTGCCTGCAGATCTCCGAGGGGCTGGCAGGTGGATGCAGCRCTTATTTCCACAGGGCAGACACCCAAGAAGAGGAGCTTTTATTCCAGCAAATCTTTTGGGACATTTCCAAGATCTCTCAGACCTTTTGGGGACCTAACTGAATTTCTCAGTGCACTGGCAAAGGCAGAGTATATATTTAAGGCATTTTAAAAGCTCCATCAATTCTTAACACATACAGCAAGCTGCCAGCACCTGATGGAGCAGAATCAACAGTCCTGACTGGACAGTGAAATCATTCAGAAACATTCAGCCTTAGGCATTCACTTACAACAGCAATCCGGGCACAAAATAATTTGAGCATTTCTTCTCACCATGTCTCAGCTGTCATACAGGAAAAAAATATGTAAGACTATCCTCCTTTGACACAAATCTGCCTTTCCAGGCTCCCGACAGTCCAAAGCTCCCGAGAACAAGGGACATCAACCCTCTGTGGGGACACTGGACATGGCAGGAGGGGAAATCTTACCACAGCTCCTCTCCTGGAAAGYCAGGAATCTCCCTCGGCTGTTTGCAAGATTCTTCTTGAGGTTTCTTTTACAATTCTCCCCTAGACATAATACAGTATTCTTAGAGGCCCCACAGCAGTACAAAGGTACCTTGTGTGGTAAAACTGGGGCTGAGGGGGTGAAGCTTCTTGAGTCCCAAGTTTTGGTGCTAAATCCAGTTTATGAATTTATGAATTTCCTCCTTGCCAGCTGAACTCACAGGCACCCACCCTCAGCCCTCGCTACAGCTTATTGCCTTCTCGGTAAGATCCGAAGAGACTGTAAGGAGTCAGGCTATAAASCAGACCACTGAAATGTTTTGGGGTTTGGCTAATCTGCAGTAAAAGCGACACATATTTAAGAAGGGTGTTTTTAAACAAGATTATTGTAGGGGTTCAGTATTCAGAGACAAAAAACCCTCAGCAGAGGGGGTGATTTGTCACAACCACAAAATCGCACCAGTGTCTTCTGCCCAGACCCAGCAGTGCCACTAAACAACACAAGGCCCTGGTTAGACCATTAATCCAACAGCTGCTCAGGGGAAGAAAGAGATACCAGAGACACCGAGGAGCAGGCAAACACTTCAGATTTCCCTAAAAGCAGAAAGTCTGGATTTCTGATGGCAACTAAGGCCTGGCTGCTTCATTCTGCGCTGAGCCACTGCAGAAGGGGTTATCACTGAAGAATGAACAGCAAAGAGCACTCCTTATTTTCCACTCTCTTTAGATGGAAGTTCAGAGCCCTCTCTCTTTCCTTTGACCTAGAGTAACATATTCCTCATCCAAAGTCAACTGTGACAAATGGCAGCTTTGTATTGGCCTCCAAACAGAAGCTTTCAGTCCTAAAATAAAGAGAAGATGAAATTCATACAGAAAGTGCACACCATTTCCAGCCCATTTCCAAGGAGTGGCATTCGCTCCCCAAGACCAAGAAGGAATCCAAAGAAGAGGCCATGCAGAATAAAGTTTTTCATGTGATTTTTATCTAGTGTCAGATGTCAGCCAGTTTGCCCATCTGGGATATTAGTAATGCAAATAGTGCTAAAGGTTGCTTTGCTTAGAATAAGCCACAGAAACTTACAGAGTTCATTAGACTCCCATATTTCCTCTCCTCCCATTTATATGGAGAGAGGGGATGCCATGCCGTTTCCTTTCACACAAAACTGTTGGGCTTTGGCAAGCTCCTTACACTATTTAATTAGCCCACTCAAATTTCACTGAATCGGGAATATTCTAGTGACAATAATGTCCCTCTCCTGCTGAGTATCAGAAGGTGGAAAATAAAAAGCTCTGTCATGCAAATGCAGCCTCAGCAAAACGCCTAAGGTGGTTGGAAAAKAGCATTTAGTCGAATTATTCCTCCTGCATTTGCCCGTGAATTTGGGGGAAATGAAAATAAACCAGAGTTTTGGCCTTTTTAAAACCTGCTGCTGCCTCTAGTGACATGAAACACGCTCCACACTTCAGCCCTAGCCACTATTGGTGCAGTATCCCGTCAACCCTTGCAAACGTATCCTACAATAACCACTAAATAAATAAATAAAAAGAACATGATAAACAGCCAAAAGCTTAATTCAGAATCTAATGTGAAATATCTCTCTACCATTCATCGAAGTTAGCAAGCAGCCATATTATCCACTGATTGATATATTATCCTCCCCTGCCAACACATCTGGCCACATCGCAAAGTGGAAAACAGTACATTAATCTCTGTCAGAGAGAAATCAATGGGAATCAGGCATCTAATTCCCTGAGCTGCTTTGGGAAGTCCCGCCCTTTCCCCGCTTATCATACATCAAATTCAGAAGTAAATCTTTCTCCATCTCTGAACTTACCGTATCTGCTCAGCCACATGCTCTTCCCTCCAAAACACGTCCCTCCATGGCTGGTGCAAGGACTATATGTGGTGATGGAGCCTTGGTCCTTTCTGCATCTTCTGGATGAAGCTGTAACATGAGGGCGTTGAGCACTGCATGGGAGGAAGGCCCTTGGTGTGTGTTGCAGCAGGCACGTACAAGGGTAAGTAATATGCGGGTGACATTATCTCAAACTAAGCAGGAAATCAAAAGTTTAGACATTAGTTCTCCAGTTGTGTAACTACTGGCCAAGTCCTTCTACTCCTCAAAGGGTGAACCATGCAACCTTCTGAATGCGGTAGGAACATTTGTCAAAATCACATTTGTTGTTTGGTTGGTATCAGTTCAGCAATTTAGATACATATCTATGAGCAATTACTTTCCTATTCCTAGCTTAAGACATTCTGATAGATCTTTCATAGGAAAAGCTAATTAATTACAGGAATCAGAGGATAATGTAGAAAAGCCTTGCAGGATGGACAGCTGGCACCTGGGTGCCTTTGTCTGCTGCACATTACATAAGTGGGTCCACATTAAAAAACTATTTCACTGCCAACAAAATTCCAGAGTTTGCCCATGAACCTGTGCTGAACCATGCTGAGAGAAGAGCAGATCCTTGTCCCCACAGTGGTGCTACAATACTCATTTTCCGAGCTGCAACTTGACCAAAGGAGCAGTGAACACCATGATGAGGTCTCCTACGTTCGCTGTGGCATTTATGCTGAAGGGTTTTCCAAACAGACATCTGGGAACAAGAGTACTCAGCCACTGGGTGCAGAGGAACCAAGTGATTAATACCGTTCCACAGTTCTGCAATGTTCAGTGCTTGGGAAGGTCTCACGGACCACACAGTAGAGGTGCAGGGAAGAGGCTTTGGGTCCACGCAGGCTTGGGCCTCGTGCTGTCTGCTGGCAGAGCTCCGAGCTGCCCCCAACCCAGCTGTTGGTTCTGCATCAGGAGACAAAACAGAAGTCTCCAATGTCCGCTCCTGAACAGCAGCACTGCCATGGTGCTAGCAACAAGCACATCCTCCTTTTTGTTCCTTGGGTTCCTTTTTTTAATCTTCGAGAGACGCTTATTCATGTTAAATTGTATAGAAATAATTTTCCTTTCACAGCACTGCAGAAGTCCCTTTCTGTCAGGAAGTCCCACCTTTCTCAAGCTGCTGGCTTTATGCCTATTAATTTTCTCCTTCAGATATCAGCAGGCAGGAACTATTCCTACAGAGACCGGAGCACAACCAGGAGCCAGGGCCAYGTTAAAACCACCACCTCACACACGCCAAACACATCAGTACAGAACGATGATTTTTTATTTTATGCTCCAAAATCACTGCTGGACCAAAGAAGCAATGCGAACTCTTCCCAGAGAGAAACAAAAAGCTCCTCTCTTCTCAGAGAGGAACAAAATTAGGAGAGCAGAGGCAGGCCATTACGTGGTGAACAGATTAATCAGAATAGCTTTTTTCAGCATAGTTAGGAACCTGCTTTGTTCAGCACTTACTGAGTAGAGAGCACAGATTCAGAAAGACCCGAAGAATCCACAAGGAAGTCACAGAATGGTGAAACCAGGAGGAAAACCCACAGAGGAGGCACCCAGGAGTGCTCCACTGGGGCTGCCCACGCGGTCCCGCTGCTCTGCTGGTGTTTTCTGGATGGACATGGCTGCCCCAGTGACCAGGGTCCAGACCAAGCCTGGGCCAGGTCCGTGTGGGCAGCCCCAGCCTCAGGGAGCCAGGCCCCGGGCGGCTCCATGTTGCCTTGGGCCCAGGAGAGCGTTGCCAGCCCAGGTGGACACCGGGCCTCGCTGCCCCCTCAAGGACCATGAGGCGCCATCCGTTCGAGCAGCCACACAGCCCTGCTGTCCCGGGCCCATTTGGGCAAGAGGCTTTCAGCTGGAATTCGGACACGCATCCCCATCCTTCTCACTTGCTGCAAACCGCCATTGAACCCGCCTTGTGRCCACAGTCAGGAGGGAGCTGCTGGCTGGGCCTGACTGCAGCCAAGGACATGGCTGCAAAGGGGGATGGCGGCCTGGCGCGCAGCATTAGCTGCATGTTATCACCTTGCCTGGTTGTGGAGTGGCTTTCGCAGCCCCTTAGCACTGCTGTCCTTTAGCCACCTCTGCTGTCATCTGCCAGCTCCGCTGTCACCATGTGCCGAGACGCAGTGTGCTGAAAATGCTGCTGCGCACGGGAAGCAAGGGAGATCCTGAGCTAAAGGACTGCCCTTACACTAAGAGAGAGAATAAGCGTAAATATATATGTGTGCGCGTGTATGTAACATAGGTGCACTCACACACATATTTATATGTGTGCATGCACATGCCAAACTGGTCAGACCTTTTTCAAGGAGACTTTCACCAGCCTCCTCAGTCGGTGGGTATGTTCAATGTGAGAGGTGGTTGCTTCGACCCCACAACACAACACCTGGTGGGGGGAAATCTGGTAGCTATAAAAGAGCAGTGGAGAAGAAGAAGGAAAAAAAAGGTGAGATTGTAGCAGTTAACACATAATTTCACCAGCAAGAACAGCACTCGACACCTGCTGCTCATGGGCAGGGAGCAGGTCCTTCCCTCACAGGTCACCTCACAAGCCGCAGCCCCTCTGGTTGGCAGGGAGTCAATCCAAAACTCACACATTAGCAATGGGAAGGTGGCCGCAAAAAGAGACACGTGGAAGAAGCCCTCCTRTTCCACTCCTTAGGACTGGTACCGCTGTGCTTACGTCAGGCTCAGGCCATGGGGACACCAGTCGCAGACCAGGTGTCGGCCACCCACCCAGAGCAGGGTGCAGGGCAATCAGGGTCWGTAACCGGCTCCTCAGCCTGACCCTGATACCTTGTTGTCTTTGCCAGTGTTTAAGTCTCCAGAAGGGAAAAGAGTGTTTTCTTTCTATGACCTCTCCCACAGCCCGAACACAGCAGAGCTCGTGGAGGACAGGTTGCTCGCTGAAGCTCTTTTTGCCCGGCGCTGGCTGGACAGGGATCGGGTACCACAACCTCCACGTGCTGCTTCTCATGTCTAACATCCTATCGTGCATGCTGCCTCTGGGCGGAAGGGAGCCGTACGCATTCTCCAAAGGGCAGAGGGCAAAACCCTTCTGAAAGGTCRGAAGAGCAGCGAGGAGAGAAAGGGATGAGGGTCCTTCCAGATGGTTGTGTCCAGCTCTCATGGAGCCTGGATGCTGCTGTGTCCTCAGGCAGCTGGCTGAGAATCCTGCAGCCACCACGCAAATGGAAAGCTAGATTTTATTAAATTAAATGCCAAGACCAATCATGTAAATCAGCACAAGCCTATACCTCCCATCACCAGACCAGTCTTCCTATAACATTTTTCTATTCAGTTTAATTGACTTTTCTATTGGCCTCCCATGTTTTGCCATCTAACTGGCCCAGGRTTTTTGCACCCCCAGTGCCTGCCCCGGTCTGAGAAGCCCATGACGAGTCAGTCTCAGACAGCCATGGAGGTGGCACTGAGGGCRCTGGCCTTTACAGGGGCACGAGGGAGAGCTTGGGAACATTCGTGACCACATTAATTTTATGCTGCTGCCAGGAACAATCATCRGCAGGACTGCTAACGATGCTGGCATGGAACCGGCTGGTCATTACGTTTCAGATTAATCCTCTGGGATGAACGGGGCAGCTTCTATCTCCCTCTCCTGAATAAATAGAACATAAAACTGGGAGAGACTTTGCAGAATACTGACAAACTGTCTATGTTTCAGTCTAGAGTACTTCATAGTTAATTTATTCGTATTTGTTCTTATGCAACCTTGTTCTCTTTGCTTTTTCCCTTCCCCAGTGTTTGCCCCTTTGAAGTATTTTTAGATTGAACTCAGATCCCCTCCTTAGGAGACAAGCCATAGTCTTACAAGCCTCTACGAAGACAGATTGACTGTTTTCCTACCAGTCTGCTCTCATTTCTTTTAGTACAGGGGCAACCAGGACTGAATGCTAGGTCCTTTTGAGAGCTGGTTGTAGATGCCTGCCAATTTTCACTCAAAATTCTGAGTTTCAATCAAGGAGCAAGGGGAAATGAATGACCCTGGCCCACCTTTGTCACAAGAACCACAACCCAGGGATGTCAAGCCACATGCATGGACCAAGAGATGCACAACCACTTTCCAGAGAGCCCAGCTCGCTGTGCTTGACCACAAGCACCTACTTGCTTAGGAATCAGCAAAGCATTGAAGATGCAGGAGATTCAGTGGCTGGGATCAGGACATGCAGTCCCCTTCCTTTGGGAGCTACAATGCCTCAAGCATAGAGCACAAGTTGGGCATAAATGACACTAAATATCCCTTTGCAGCTGTACAGGGCTTGGTCCCTCGCTGCTGTCCATCCCTGTGGGAAGCCATGTGTGTTTGAACAAGGCTTCCAGGATCGCTTCTTTTTTTGTCGCTGCTACACTCTTGTACCCCACCAGCAAACAGCTCTGCAGCTCTGCTCTCATGTTTCATCTTTTCTCTCTGTCAGTGGCACTTACTGAAATTTTACGATGATGCAAATACACTGTGATCAGTAGTGTTTGTCTGGGAAACAGTGAGCAGCAGAAACAGTCTAAATACTTTCAGGCCTCTGGCAGTTCACAGAGCAATACCCCAGGCAAAGAAAAAGATATCTTGATTAGAATAATTATAATTGTCTTTTCCTTCGTTATTTCTACAGAAATTCCAGGCTAAATTATCATCTAATTTCAGAGAGCTCCATGACCGAGATTATCTATGAGTCATTTGTAATTATGTGCCAGATTGTATTAAAGCATGAAAATACAAAGGTTTCTCATCAAATACTGAAGTGGGGGCAGGGGGAAAGGAAGAATCAAATTACACTGGGGCAAGATAACTGCTCAGCCACTCTCTGATTCACAGCATCCAGCATAAGCAGAAAAATCTCATTTTAATAGTCAAGGAATTGTGAAAACCTGACAAGTTACAGGAAATTCCAGTTTAAGGTTAACATAGCATCCTCTCCCAGTGCTGCTCTGCAAAGGAGAGCAAAAAAGCTTTAAGACTCTCCTAGTCCGATGCTGCACTAATTTCCGTGGGAATTTTTACTGCAGCTTCACTCTTGGTGGATAAAAACTGCCCATTTGGAAAAAGSGGCTGGGTCTCTCTGAAGAAACGTGGCTGGGAGCATTTGTGGCAGCACCGGGTGCACACGAGCTGCCCATCTGCACAGCAGAAGGCAGGTGACAGTGCCTCGTAGCCAGGCCACTCTGTCCGCACCAGAGCGCAAAGGGACGTTAAAACAAGTGCCCAGGGGACCTCAGCGAGCCCGGTATTCCCGTGGGGTTGGAACACATCTTATTTTAAACGTTATGCAGGAGAGGAAAATGTTCCCCATGTGGAGGTGTGGGGAATGGAGGAGGACTGGGAGAGGAGGCTGGAAACCAGGCTTCGCATTGCAGGGGTGAGATAGGGGCTGGATGCTAAGGGAGACACAAAGGAGCATCTTGACAAGGCTCTAACATACATTTGCTTGTCTTCATAAACAAATGGTACATGAATTTTAAATTTAATATTGACACACTGTACAATGTGAATGGGGCCATTTGTGTCTCCTGTGAGACTAAATTGTCACTTTTCCTCCTGCCTCCTATGTTTAAAACAAATAAATAAAATAAAAATCAAGCCTTATTGAGCAACCATTAACACGGCATTTTCTCAACTACAGCACCTGTGTGACAGTAAATTTCAAGATGAGGATAGCTCTCACTTGACCCCAAGGTCTGGGGCGTTTCCACCTGCAAATTTGCATGGGGCAGACTGAGATGCTTCATTGAGTTAACACAGAGCCATGCACAAAGCCTGGGCTTTGGGCTCACCAGCATCTCCCCAGCCTGCCTCATCCCAGGGATGCCTCCCTTCTCACCTCACCTTCAAGCGCTCCTGGTTTTTATCCCTGTCCTCTGCAAAGCCACCAGGTACCAGCACTGCTAGGGACTCCTCAAAAGCAGTTGTCAGTTCTACAAAGCAAAGGCCTGTCTAGGATAGCTGGAGTTTTTCCCCTGCCACTGTGTGGTAGCAGAATGCCACAACCATTCCACAAGTTTTTGTCCTCCGCATGTCATGACACCCCATGTGCTCTCACAGCAAGGGCCTCATTCCAAAAAAATGATTTAATTTTACAGAATGGAGGATGCCCCCAGTCACTCTGGTTCACAGGAGCTCTCAATTGCAGTTAGAGCAGTCATCAGAGCACCCCAGAGAATTTAGGCAGATCCTAAAAAGCCACAGGCATCACAGCAGTGAACAGGGACAGGAGAAGATTTATATCTTTCAGGATGTGGTTTACTCATATGAACTTCAGATTACATTGATGGGACCCAAATTAAGCATGAACACACATCCAGTTAGGATGTGAAGGCAAAACTTCAGTGTAGGCAGTGCCAGAGAAGTAAGGTGGCAGTAGCAGCAATTAATGTGCAGGGCAAACAGGCCAGCTGCAACTTACTCTGCCTGTGCTTCAAACATTTTAAATAGTCTTCATTCCTCACAAATTTTTGTGATGCCTGTTGCACGAGCACATTTTAAACACCAAATTTAGTTGCAGTGAGCATTGCTTAACACGCTTGGAAACATTTGCCCTGTCTATTGCAAAGTGGCAAATAAACAAATTATTAATTTAAGATATTTATGAGCCAACATATTACAATGCTAAGTCAGCCTGGCTATATATTAAAAGCTATTTTGTGTTGTTTCATGGCACACAATGTCAGGTTAATAGCGGAGGGAGGCACTCATATTGGAACAAGTAGGTCTTAAAACAGAGTTTTAAGACACAAGACACGTGAGAAATGGGATTTCCTTACCCAATACAAGGTGCCAACCAGGCAGACAGCTCTGTCCTCCCAATTCACCCTCCCCTCTCTTTATATTCAATGGAGGAGAAATGGACAATTCTAGAGAAGCATCAAAGACGGCTACTTTAAACAAGGCARAATGTTCCTAGTCTAGGAGGGGCTGATAAGTATCTATATGGCAGTGGTTAGCCCTGCTAGATCACAGAGCAGTAAACTTGGAGGTTAGCGTGAGAAACATGACAGAGTAGAAGTACAGAGTCAAAACAGAATAAGAAGCTAAGTGAGACCTTGTAAGCTTTTGCATGAGACAGAAATCATGGAAAAGCATGTTTGTCTGTTCTCAGATTGAAGCCAGAAGCMAACCCAACAGGAATGTTTTTTCTTCATCAGTCTGAAATAGCAGAGGTCCATCTCACCCCTTGCCTACTTTGCCATCATATAAATTAATATTGGAGAGGTCAAGAGAAGAATTCACCAATGCAACCTCAGTTGTTACAACCCTGGCAGACCCAGCACGAGGGAGCAACTTCCCTCTGGAAGAGTCGCAGTGCTGTGGCTGTTCACTTGCCACTCATTGGCCCCGTGACTGTGAGAAGGGCCTGTGCCAAGGCTTAGCAGATGTTCTCCTCACGTAGTGCATCTGCCTCTGGTGTGGACACGCTTATCTGCTGTCCCTTATATATGCATGGGTTTTTTTTCCCCCTCTTGATAAACACCATTCTCTTCAGGATAGACCTCCACAAGAACCCCTGTCCTGGGACAGATGAAACACAGYTGTGTTATTGCCCAACCCTCTGTGCAACAAAATCTGGCCAATCCTTATGTTGAAAGAGTAACCTAGGAGCTGATGGAGAGGCCAGGGGATAACAAAATGGAAATGAACGTCCCCCATCAGCTCTTTAATGTTAGCAYTGCAAAGCACGAGAGAAGCTGAAGTTCTGGCACTCTGCTCAATACAGCGAGGCCTTTGCTATTGGATCCTGAAGGCCAGAGACCAGCTCATCCCAGCCTCATTTCAGAGCTTCTAAGCAGTGGATGAATGACATGCACTTTATTAGAGGAAAAAAAAAATTATCCTATGTTTGTGTCAAGTCTTCGGAGCTCATAGGGCTTTTCAGAATGACTGTTGCAATCCGAGGGTCTCAGAACAAGAGACATTCTGCTCTGCTGAGTGTTAATATCYCAGGAAATTTTCCTCTAATCTCTTCTGTATGCTGCTCTGCTGACAACAAAAGGGCACCTCTAGCATGTCCATCACTATACTTCCTGGTTATGTTAATGCATGTTATTTCTTGCTGGTCCATATGTGATCCTTCATCCTTTATCCACAGAGAAAGACAAAGGCTTTTCCTTAATTATCTGCATAGCGTATACGTCTACAAGGTTTTTCCTATTCTGAATAAAGACTTTAGAGATTAGATCAGCTAGCTTCTGAAAGCCTAGAAGGACAAAGGTCTCCAGCAGTGCAAAAAGCTGATGTTGAAGTTTGATCAGGTGCAGGAAGATAAGCAGTCCAGGGGAGGAACAAAGGGYTAGAAAGAGTTGCAAAATAGCCAGGTACTTGCTCATTAGCCAATTTTTGTTGCTTTTGTCAAGCTTGATAATCTTTTAATATGTTCAGGGACAGACAAATCCTCTGACTGTGCAAGTAAATGACTACACAATCCCCACTCCCTGCTCCAGTGAGGCCAAGACCCTACACATGCAAAATAAACCCTGGAGGAAGCAGGTCTGAATGCAAACATCCACTCAGTCAAATAAAGAACTTGCATATTTCAAGGGAGCAACAGCCCTGTCCCCAACTGGCTATTCCAGATACAAGWATATCCATGAGGAGATGCTCACACCTCTGGAGACTGCAGTACGGATAGCCAGGAAAGAGAGCAAACCTACAAGAACCACTGAGGCCTTGAGGAGTAGGTTTGTCAATGACCATGTTCCTACCTGCCTTCAACACAAGCATCCAAGACCTCAGCTAAGTTTAGCAACGGTGGGGGAAGAAAGCGAAGGCTCAGAGGATTAAGGGTCTTGCATCTCCTCCTCCTTATTCCAACACTGCTGCTGACATCCAGAGAGAGAGATGCTCAAAAACTGYCAGCCCACTGTGGTCCTGCCTGCAAAACGACTGCCTATAAACTTCCAAAAAAGTCTCTTGACTATGTCAATGGATGAGGTAAGTATACAAGAAATGTCATTAACTTGATGCAGTTCAGGAGAAATATTACATTTCATTCTCCCTTTGTACTTCCATAAATCACAGAGTGGAGCTCAGTGATGTTACACTGATGTAAAATCCCTCTCAGGAGAGAACCAGCTGGCATAAATCAGCCTGTTTATTTCCCCGTGCACATAATCTGGTGCCAGGCTCCACCAAAACAAGGAGACACCTCCCCAGGATTTTCCTAAGGTAATAGTCTGCTGAAGCATAACTTTAAAAGCCCAGCATTAAACTTTTCTTCATCACATTAAAATGACTTGCAAAACCATCTGCTAGTTAATAAAGRCTTTTTAAAGCATGAATGCTGTATTTTATAGCGAACTATACTAAGAGGAACACAGGACATGTATTTAGAAAGTCAGAAAGGCAACAGTCTGCTGTTCTTTCACTTAAAGCCAGTGACGTTCACTCCCACAACTAACTGGAAAGACTCAAGACTTCAGCCCTTTGAACATTTCTTGTACAAATCTCACAATTCCTAAATGCATCCTCATTTTTTTCAGATTGCTCACAGACACTGTAGTATTGCTGATATCACAATGTTTTCACTTTCATGTCTAACTCCATTCTATTTTGTTAACATTATGCACCTCAAATATTTATTACAGATTCCAAGGACTGCAGTGGGTGATTTTGCTTCCTCTACAGGCATTTTCTCCTTTTACAGATAGAGGGGATGACCACAAGGTGACTGTGGCACCACTGGGGATGCAGCTTGAGGTTTTGTTAAGCTGCCATCCAGAAGCAAGATCTGCTCGGCTCCCATGTTCCCACCCTCCTTAAATTATCTATGAGAAGCCTAAGAAATGTATATATAATATGTATAAAATACTATATAAAAAAAAGCTAGGTAACATATACAAAACAGAAGAAGAGGGGCAGTGATGAGGTGCAAAGACAAGGGTGCAAACCTGGAACTGCTCTCATAAGGAGGGAGCTGCTTCTGTGTCATCCAGCTCCCTTGGCCCAGGAAGCCCTAGATCTGGGCCAGACCTGGCAGCAACTGCGTTACAGCGACTAGCAAGCAAAGAGCAAGTTGGCTTCATGCCCACATGAACAATTAATGGTGAAGAATAAGGGAAAGCAYGCGGAGCTGTCTGCGATGGAGGAATTTCAGGGCACCGCTTACCAGAGCTGCCTGCTCCATTGCACTCACTGCTTGCTCYACCACCTCCAATATGGGATATCCCTGGCTCGGTCACCTGGAGCAACTGGTGTTTTCACGCTCCAAGTCTCACCACAATCCTCCATCTGTGCTGTTTTCTCTCCCTCCTTCTCTCCCTTGTACTGTTTAACATCTCTGTTCTTCGGTGGTGATTACTCACTTCTGCTGGGCACCGAGGAGACTGCTTGGCTGGAAAGCTGCAGGCTCTGTCATGGTCACTGCAATTTACAACAATGGAGGGAGCAACTTAAAAAGCAAAACAAAAAAACACTGTCTTGGCTTAGGAGCCACCCCATTCCTCCTCTTAATCCAAGCTCTATCCAAGAATCCTAGCTAAGCTTTCCTGGGAAAACAGGGCTTGAAACAACACTAGAAAAGTCACAGCTTTTCCTCCCCCTCTCAGCTAAATGCTGTAACTGCCCTGCACTCCACCTACTTTTATGTTCACTTCAGGTGTCACAGAGCCTGTTCTGAGGCAGCTCTACAGGAGGACGAGGTCCAGCAGCTGGGCACACAGATGGTCCCTGCTGCTAATCACCCTTCTGCGCACAGGTGGTGGAGCAGCCGAGATGGTAAATTGATGGGACTGATCAATGGGCTGAACACGGCCCTGGGGACCCCCTGCCTACCCCTCTACACAACAGTATTAATATAACAGCTTTTCCACACTCATGTCTGCACCAGGCTGGGGCTATATAATCCAGTAATAGCTGTAACCCATCAGGCACCGTCACCTGAGATGTAGCCCCCTTGCACTATCGTTATCCCCACCGGCAATGGTGATACGTGAGGTTTATGTTGGGCTATTTTACAGGGTTTGCCACTGCTTCTGGGTATCGAGACCTCTGGCTTCTCACGTGGCCAGGAGAGATCTGAAAATCCACTTTCATGTGTGGGCCAAAGACCAAGGCTAACAGTTTGGCTAGATGGCATTTTGCTAACATAGTTCAGCTCCTCTGATTCAGTATGAAATACATAGGGATGATCAACAAGATGAAAGACCCTGCATCTCACCTGCACACAGCAAAATTCACTCAGACTTCTCGTCTTGGTGCTGGGCAGTCCAGAAAGAAAACACAGTGATTCACATTGCACTAATTTGCTGTTGGAAAAAACAGAGCTTATGGTAGGTCCTACTGATTTAATGCAGCATGCAGCAAGAGCAAACCATTTCCCAGTGGCCTTGCAGAACAGTTTGCTTGAACACAGTGCCTACAGCTTTGAAACCATTTGCTTTGCTCTGTTTTACCCCGTGACAAGCCCTGGATCTTACCTGAATCGCTTTGGTGTGTATGTGCAGCCTCTCCTTTGGTGAGCTCTCTGAGCACAGGCAGGAATCAAAGCACATACAGGGATTCAGCCTGTTTCCAGACGTGACGCTGCTCTGAAGAACCATTATTCACTTAGATACACGTCAGAGTATCTCTTATCCCGAAGAGCGCGTGAGCTCTGACACTTGTGTCGCCGCCGAAGCTCCTTCACGTGGATATTGCAACAGCAGCAGCACAGGGAGCTCCGCTCTCCTCCATTAGCAAAGGCAGTAGGATGTGCGTGACACACAGCCTGGCTTTGGGTGACAGGCCACGTATCGAAAAGTCCTTCTTCCCAGAGCCCTTTCCTCCTTCCCTCTGCTGCTGTCACCTCTTGGGATGCCGCTAGTGACACAGATCCTCACAGACCCTCAGCTGCTGTGGCCAGCAAACTCCCACTGCCTCACTGTGCAGCAGTGCGGGGAGTGAGTGAAGCTTCAGCGACTGCAGCGTCTCCCATGGACATTTCTGTGCAGCCCTACTGTTAAAAGTGTTCTGTTGCATTTCAAGATCCCTCACTATTGAAAAGACATCTTCCAGTGTGTACTACTGCTTTGTGGAAAGGTGGGACCACATAGCCAGCCTGGGCTTTAMTTTCAGTGGTTTGGTCTATTTTTTTGCCACAGTTACAAAAAATCCAAGTCAAAAAATGAACRTTGCTTTTTTTTCCCCAAAAAGCCTAGTAGCTTCTTCCTCAGGAATAACTCACTGTAGGCAGGGGGAGAACAGGAAAAGGCTGCATAAAACAGGTAACACTTGTGCTGAGTCCATGGTGAGGAATGCTGAGCTCTGTTAATCCAAAGCACAACTCTGGGGCAGCTGACATCTCAGGACAGGGTTAGAAATCACTTCTAACATGACATGGCAGACTGGGCCATCAGCCTATAGATGAAGGTGGTGCAGGAAGAACCACGGAGCCAGGAACTAGYGTGTGCAAAACGGACCCCGCTCCCTCACCTCTTCTGCTGCCAAGATACAACTTTTCCAGCTGTTCTTCTCCCTGCAGAAAAACCTTTTACCTTCCTCACTGAGGAGCAGTTAAGAAAAATTATCTGGTAAGCATACCTGGTTGTGTTGCTTTTCATTGCTTTGTTCAAATCCCCCTAATTTGCTGCATTTTTTCTAACTTGGAAGAACTGGAAAACCTTATTCAGAGCAGTAARAGCAGGGAAAAAGCATTTGTGTTGCAATTGTGTGCTACAGACATAATAAAATGACTGCCATCCTGGTGTACTGTGTGATGCCACTTAGACCACTGCCAACTTATGCAATAACAAGTATAAGATTCAGACTGGAAGTCATTAAATCCTTTGTTCAGAGAGTCACCTGGCAAAATGGGAACTGCAATGCATGTTTTTATGAAAGGTATATCCCTCCCTCATTTCCAGGAAAATGCAAAACTCCCCAAAGAACAAAACAATTAAGATAAAGGAACACACCAAATAAATTTATTACGCTCCAAGTCATTCATTTTAACCCAGCTTGACTTGTTGAGCACTTCATCTTGCTCCCTGAGCAAACACCACTCACCATGACCACAGCCAGGTTTCAGGCTGGCAAAGGAGCAACACGCAATAACTCTTCTTACACACACGACTGGACCAGGCCATTACAACTGTTTCTTCCATTGTAAAATATGTGAACCCAAGAATAAGCCTGCTATGATCTACTGATGACAAATGAAGCTAAGCTAAAGCTTCTCTGGTTTTGACACATTGCAAAGTAATTCCTGGAATGAGATGTACTTAATTCTTTATCCAAACTACTGTTAATTGTCCTATTGTGTGCTAAAACTTTGCAGGAGACTGAAGYTACTGAGAGTAGTAGCTCCATTTCACAAAACAAAATAACCACAAAACCCAGAATGAGCAAAGAGCAAAGTGTGCAAAGGGCAGATGTGGATTTCAGCCTTCAAATGGTGCTATCTAGATTTTAAGAGTATGATTTTAAATTCAGAGCACGGCTTCTTTGTCAAGGTACAACCTTCAGCAAGAAGCACTGGAACAGTTCCGCTCAGCACACACTCCGCACTGGACCCACATTCAGTTAATTACATAGCTTGGAGCTCTCATTAATGTTATGCCGTTTACAGAAAGTATCTACATTTACCAGTGGAACAATATTTTGTAAAACACACTGGCCTGATTGGACAAGCCTTCCCTTTTGGAGACAAAAGCAAGCTGCAGATTACAAATTTTGCCCACTATCAACCAATCACGCAGCAATCAAACCCAGCATTCAGAAGATTGGAGATAAAAGAACCAGAAATCAGCAAGAGAGCATCATAAAAGATGGGATATGCAAGGGTTTTACTTTTTATTTACAGCAAATATATTACAGTAAAAAAGCTTACCATGGCTCTTGTTGCAGTTGTGTAAGGAAGATACATRTGCTTACATCAAACAGGTTTAATTTCCTTGGCACTAACTGAACAAAATGCATGGATTCAACACAAAAATAAGAAACAGACCATTTATTGGGCAAATTCTATGCTAACTGTACACATCTGTGACCAGAGTTTCAATGCAATCCAAAGAGAACACGAGCAAGCCAAGGGGATGGCAAGAACCTTCAGACAAACAGATTTAACCCTCGAGACAGGGCTGTCTGGCACCACATAAGAGCTGCTGTACTGAACACAGTGATTTTAAACAAACTTAACGATGATTAAGACACTGAAAACGCACTCACCACAGTGAAGAATCCCATCATTTTCATTATTTCTTTCATATTTTAGCTCCACAACAGARGAGTGTTAAAAGGCTGCAATGGCAGAGAAGCTGGATGCAACAGCTGGAGGGTTTTGCCTGTCAAACAAAGTGACTTGCAGCACGAGACACGCTTTATGCAGGAAAACCTATCACACACAGCTTTTGTGCTTCTGGGAAGAAGATCTAAGCACAACAAAGGCTGAAGCCTTCTAATCTCTCTTCATTGTAATCAGAATCCTGAAAGAAGCAGGGTCCAAATTACTCCAAGTGAATTTAGGCTCACTTACATAAAACAAAATTGTCCAGATACATCAACAGTAGTAAACAGAGTTAATGCGGTGTTAATCTTTGTACATTTTAATGACGAGCTATAAAAGCAGAAACTAGCATGTTCTAATCTGTTTACATTTCCTGAGCTTAGTTAAATCAAGAAGGAATGAACGTTATAAAAATCCCAGTAAGTCGCCAATAAATTAAAAATTATACATAACCACTACAGTTGGAGAATCCTTACGATGCTCAGGGTGAAATCTTCTCATCTGCTCCCCTGGCCTGTTCCTTGAGGGCCCCTGTGCCCATAACTTCACTGGCAATACTGAGATGCTGCGGAATTGCGGATCATCTTGTGCTCTCCACGCGCCTTCCCAGCAGACTCCACCACAGCCCTTTCCAATCTCACATGAGAGTCCTTAAAACCCTCAAGTTTTTACCCTGTCATCAGCAGAGAAGCATCTTCTACTTCCAGTACAGGAAACAGTGTTCCCAGAAACCCAAAGTGCTACTGAAATTCAAGTTTATTAGCAGGAGGTACTTGAGGGGACTCTCGCACATAATGTCACTGCATTGGCAGAGGTTTAGTTTCTGCTGGGGGACCAAACCAGTGAAAATCTACGCAGAAAACTGCAGGAGAGGCCCTCAGCAATAAAGAACTCATCTTCGTGGCGTCCTTAAGAGCCAGCATTATGCACTGGAGAGAAGCACCCGACCTACATGAGTCACAAGCATGTTTATTTATGCGTGTTATTTCCTGCATTGAGCATAATGTGGACCTTGGAAGAAGCCCCAAGCTTTGAGCCTATCCTGAGAGCACGGCTATTTGTAATATTGAAGATTACTCCTAACCAAATGCAGATACTCAGCTGTCTCAAAGACTTGCACACCATGAATTCTGGTAATATAAAGTCGCTTTTCTTTTTTTTCTAATTGTCTGCTTATACCATGATTTTGAACTTGCAGTGTAGATAAAAGAGAGGTAGAAAGGTTTATCTATCTGCTCAATATAATTTTCCATGCAGCATTTATAAAGTATCAGGAAAAAAAAAATACAGCGTTTGGTGAAAATGCCAGCTTTTCCCCTAAGAATTATGTGGAATCAACTTTTTCTCACTGCAGATCTACAAAGTAAATAACTGAAATCTGGTTCAGAAAACCTTTACTTCCCATTAGTCTCCCCACATGATTTTTGGTATCAAGGTCTGATGTTGAGAGAGCTATTGCAGACACATTCCTATTCAGAGCTCAGAAATACTTAGCAAATACAACCTAGTCACAGACCACATTCACCAGCCAAATAATACCAAATCTGATCCTAAAAAAGCGCCCACTCTTGCTCTACTTACAYGTCCCCTCTTAGACATGGCCCCAAGAGTGTCAGAAGAGGTCTGGAAGGTCCCCATTCCCTTCTCCTCCTTGTCAACTGCACCTTCCATCCCTATTCCTCCCTGCAGGAGCCACCATTACGTACCCTCCAAGAAGTCAAGGGGCAATGCACAGTGCTTTTCTGGTGAGTAATCCCCAAAAAGAGCAGGAAGGACGAGTTGTCCAGGAAAAAAGAGCTTAACAGAGCCATGTCAGCAAGAGAAGCGTCCACTTCTCCCTGGAGGAAGGGAAGTCTGCAGCAGAGCGCAGCCTTCTGGATTTCCTGCATCGAGGGAGGGAGATGAAGACACGTTAGCTCCTGCCCTTGCAGGCAGCAAGACCTCGTTCCAACGTGTGTGGTGCTTTCGACTGCATGCAGAGCCCTGGGCCCCAGCAAGGGCAGGGCAGGTCAATGGGAGCAGAGGGGGATCGGGCAGGGACAGCTCCAGCCGGGAGCCCCAGCACCGCACAGGGAAGGACCGGCCCGGTGGCAAGTCGGGACTCTCAAGGCTACAGTTCTAGCATTACCCAAGAAACAGCAGTTATCCAAAGCGGGGGATTTTAGCCATGGAAGTCAGGCTGTTGTAYGGTGACCTTTAATTTACCCACAGAAAGTTAAATAAATTACATCAAATTAAATTCAGCCAAAGCAGATGCTAGCTTATTTGTTAAAGAGCTCCATTTTTTTCCCTTTCTTTTGACTGTTTTTGGAGCAAGGCAGCTCTTGGGAGCAGGCCCGCACTCGAGCAAGAGCGGTCAATAGGGACAGCCAGAGCCACCCTCCTGCAGCCACACCAGCCCCTGCAATACACAGCTGTCCCCAGGGACACCCAGGAAAGCCACACGGCCAAGGAATTATCTTCTGCTCTCCCTGTATGCTTCTTGATCTCCCAGACTTTCTCCCTCTTTCCATAGGAACAGCACGCGACTCACTGTGGAAGACAGCTCCAGTGGCACCATTGCCTTCTGTTGTAACACCTTTAAAGAAATCTTCAAATTGATTCATATAAAGAAGTATTTATGTCATTTTAGAGGAACAGATCCTGCCCTACAAATATATAATTTGTCATTAATTTTAATAGACTTGGGTAAGGAAGTATGTATACAGTAACAAAGTCATGTCTACAATGAAAGTTGAAAATATTCTCTCTTCAGTTGTAGCWCTGTAAGAAAATGAATCCAAATGTAATCAGATAATCAACAGGAGGGGCTTCTCTTTTTCACCTGTCTTCCTATACACTGTCTTTCAATAGCACATCTAAAGTAGAGTCACATAAATAAGGTATGTGTTGCTTCCAGTCACACATGCTTTATATACAGTCTATCTTCTTTTGCTCTCTGGAAACACTCCTCCCGTTAGCTCCATCCTCCAAACATGATCCGCTGAACTAAAAAAAAAAATTCAAGTACAAACCCAAACTTTATTGCTGGGTTATGGGTCAATGTAAACTAACCAGAGTCAATGCCGGACTAAAATTCACTTTACAAAAGTAAGGATTGTTCGACTGCATTTGCTGACCATAGACAGCTTCTTTCACCATTCATACTGCTCGAAGATCTGCTGGGAACAAGACACAGTCCACGTCCTTTGGAAGTCAATGGGACTAGTAGCCATCATCATCCTCCACATCACAGCCATAATCTGAAAAAGATTCATGCAAAGACAAATGCAATTAAAAATGCAAATATTCCCTGTAAATGAAAAATACAATGAAAATATTATAATTATTGTCTTGTTTTCCTGCTGTGTAACTAGATGGTAAATTCAGATTTTAGGAAGCAGTAAGAAAACATGCATTTTCTTTTGGCTAAAGCCAAGGTGCTCACTTGTGCTTTCCTTAATGAAATAAAATTACTTGCAAGAACATATGTTTAAGTATCTGTTCTCAGTCGACCCTTGCTCAAGGATATATTTGGCACATGGATATGTGACATAGTTTAGTTTAGAGGTTAAGGTGATCAAGCCTGATTGTCAAAATCAATTTGGAACATGGTGGCTGATAAGGAGCAGCACACGTTTACAAGCAGGCATGATTCTCACTAGACACGAACATCAAGAACTCGCTAGCTAGTTTATATCACCCGGGTATTTATAAGATGAAACTGCAAAAGCGCAGGGCCAGTGTTCCCATCCCAGTCAAAAGATTCCCAAGAAGTCTTGCAGTGATTCGTGACCAATACAACTGACTCAGATCTCCCACTGCTACTTCCAGAGGAACAACTTAAAATCATTACTCAGGTTTTTTTTTTCCCCTAAAACGATGCTGATTGCAAAGATTTTGGGGCATGTTTGAAGGCATGTTTACATGTTTCTAATGCACCCGTTTCTTTTTTATGTAGTTCCTGAATGAAGCTGACACAAATCTCTTCTGTTGCAAAGGGGAACCTAAAGTTAACGATTACAAATGACCATTGAAGAAAGTTAACCTCTCTATTCCAAATTCAATTCAATTCCAATGTAATGCAACGTTTAATCCAAAGGCTCATACAAATGCTTTGCAGCAGAATCAAGTGTAATCTAAAGTAATTTGTGCAGAAGGGGTGAAGCAGCTCCTCATCTGCAATTCCCGCAGTTATTCCAGACAGAGAGATCTCAAATCCATGAACAAAGCAGTTAGAAAACAGTCAGTTGTTTTGCTGAAYAGCCTTGCACACCTGCATGTGAATTCTGGGAATACTCTTTTCCTCTTTAATTTTTTTTTAACTCTGATTTTTCAGCTGTTGTCCTGATAAAGAGTAGTGGAATGTTCTCAGAACAGTTTTAAAATAGTAACATTTAAAAAGAAAAAAAGCTCAGTGACCTTTATTCTATTTTGGTGGGTGTTTTATTAATAAACATAGACCCACCCTCCCCCGCATGGGTGCACTTCATTGGGAACATTATTCTAATGAAACATGCAGGCAACGAAGTGTTTTTCCTACAGTTCAGCAATCATTTTCCGGCAGAGAAATCAATTTAAGAGCAACACACATTTTTATGAAATGTATACATACTGTCCACGAAAGCAAAGTTAGTGGCACTGGAAAGATTTCTGCAGTAAATAACATTCCAGGAAACTTAGTGACATTTTTGCTTTTCCACAACCCAGAATTAGCAGCCTTCGTTTTAAAAATATTTCTGTATATTTTCAAAGCTTAACTTCTAAGGGGAAGTTTTTAATAAAGGGTAAAAGTAGATGTATCCAGCTAGGAAAAAAAAAAAAAAACCACAGCAGAAGGGATAGAGGGAATACTGCCTTTTCCTGCCAGCATAGAAACCTAATTAAAAGAATGGGTTTGCTGGGTAACCCAAAGAAATGAACCACATCTGTGCACCATGCAGCAGGCCATAGGCTATCGCTGCAATTTCTGTGCTTGTTGGAGARCTCATTCCCCCCACATTTCCCCCACAAACGGAGTGTGATCATTCATTTTGTTCCGAGCAGCACAGCCAGGTCCATAGGGCAGTAGGAATTCTGGATGGGGTGAAGGGAGAGGGACGAGCAGGGCAGTCCTGCCTGCCCTAAGCTCTGCAACTGCAAAGTCCACAGCGGCAGTGAAGAAATAACAGGCAGTGATTTAGACACCATCATCCCAACTTACCATTTCCTCCCATTAATTGCAATGCACTCATGCAGTGATCATCATCATCTTCTATTTCTTCCTCTTCCACCTCCTCATCAGGGTTATAAGCTACTGGGCCACTCTCCACTAGCACAGCTGCTGCTTTCTCAGAGACATCCGCTTGCGCATTGGGAAAGGTCACCTTCAAGAGAAGAGACGGGACAGTGGAGCAGCCCCTCAAAACACACATCTGTGGAAAAATGTTAGTAGCTTCCAAATGGCAGGGACGGGACAGCTGGAAGGCCACATCCAATCCTAGAGGCTCAGCTATTCTAGGAAACATTCAAGATGCTCAGTGAAATGTTGCCTGAATGAAAACTGGGSATAAACATCCAGTTTTCAGGTATTTCAGAACCAGGTAACTGAAATATAAAAAAAAATAGTGCCAGTAGGACAGGATCCTCCTGCAAGCACTAGGGAAATCTTACAATCCTATCCTCATCATATTAGACTCTTATAAGACCTACTGCATAGTAACAAGGCTACCGACACTTCAAAGATAGCAAAAATATGCTCTTCCTATCAGAAGGAAAGAAAACATGTATCAGTTTTGACAGCTATGGTTGGATTTATTTGGAGGCAGAAGGAGTTGTGGAACAAACAGCACTCTTCAAAAGGTACTTAATATTATGGCAGAACACAAGGTTGATAATACTTGTCAGCACCTACAATATCATCTGTGTAATTCATCAGAATAATTATTTCCAAGCACTGGTTTGGGAATTATCACTGCCAGGACACATTCCACATGTCCATCTAGTCACGCTCCATGGCTCGGCATGGCCTTGAGTGCTTGCTACCTTAAAGCCTGAGTGCTTAAGCTCCTAAGCTTGACTTTACAGAAGGATCAGAGCTCAGGAGCTGCCTTCAAGCACAGAGCAGTAGTGCAGGTCAAGAGGAGGGGGAAATGAGGGAGCATCTGCAAAGGTGAAAGAGAGGGAGGGAGACAGGCATGACAGGTAAGGAGGGAAAGGGGAGCACAGCAAGGAGACAGATGAACTTGAAAGTGCAAGGCAATCCTGTGATCAGGGCACTGACTGAGCTAAGGGGAATGCAGCAACCAGAAGGGGACAGCCCTGTGTCCCAAAGTGGTGTTGTCTGCCCCAGCACGAGCCGGGGTACAGACGGGCTCTGGGCTGGCCCCAGGAGCCCTTATTTCCATGGCATGCTCAACGCAGGCAACTATCTCCCTTTCACATTCAAGGAAGCACCACAGCAGCGTTGCTTTCTTCACCAGCTGTATAATAAGGTGCTTGTCACCTCAATTTGGTACTTGAAGCATTTCAGTTTTGTGCACTAAAGCCTGCAGCCCAAAAGAGACATCCCGTGAGCAGGAACTTGGAGAAGATTAAAGAGTAATCATCAATGCTGCTTTGCCATGTAAGCAATTTGGGGAATTGGGAGTGCTTGTAACATTACCTGTCACTAGTTATCAGTTATCATCACTGAGTTGTCACCTCTCATAGTCAGAGAGACTGAAAAAAACTGTGATTGTTAACTCGGAAAAGACAGTGGTAGGAGGATCATAATAATGGGTGATCTGAAGGAAATCAGGAAATTCTATCTTCTCTGCTCCTAACACAACAAAAATCATTGCTGCTTTAGATTTTAAACCCCACATTAGCTACAGAGATTGCAGGCCTGCTGCATTTTCTTCATTTCTGTCAGCAACAAGTTCTGAATTGGTGTTGCAAGTCCTACCTTATTTATTTGTCATGCAGTAACTCCAAGAATCCCTGCAATTATAGACACTTTAGAGACAACGCAAGAGAAAGTCCCTATACCAGAAAGATGATGGTCCAATTATTCAAACATCAAAGCAGTTCCCAAGCTTGTCAGAATTTATGCCACTCAACCTAAAGAAGCTGCCTGAGACTTTCAAAGTCACTTATGGGTTTGCTCCAATAGCTCATTAATAGGGCAAAAGATACCCATTAATTTTAATAGAAAATCAAGTATTTAGGTATTCAGATCACTCAGAAAAGGTTTTCATCTCTTTCTTTTTTAATGTTGAAAATTAATCATATTATTTAGAGGAACCATTGCTTTGCCTCAAGAATGATCAAATTGAGTCCACCTAGGTTTAAACGTAAGCAGAAGTAGACACAACTTTGGGAAGAATCAGCATCATCATGTATGTCAATTTTTATGCTTACAGTATCCATCTGCTCTGAAAAAAAAAAAAAGTGGGTGAATATAAAGGAGCTAAGACTGAGTCATTATTTTTTAAAATTGCACCATGCTAATTAAAATATGACCTTCATCTAATTATCATGTCCACTTCCAGACTGCATTAGTTCTATAAATGTGGAGGGCTTTCTAATGAGCACAGCATAAGTAGCGAAAATGTCTTTCCCCAGGCAGGATATCAGATTGTTTCTGAAAATCAGTGGGTTTTAGTCATTTTCAAATAAGCCTGTCAAACAATGCCTTTAAACAGAACTTCCTGAATTCTCTTCCAGACAACTTGGCCTTCAGTTTGGCATATATCTTTATGTAAGCATAGCTGCTTGCGAAAGCAAGTTAGACTATCAATCAAAGTTAACTAGTACACTCTCAAAGGGTGCCAGTGTCACACATTCATGTGACAAACAGGAATGGCAGACTCCTTTGGCACATTAGCAACAGTTTTGAGATACACAGTAGGCAGTTATTTTGTAATATTTAAAATGCATATGTCTATTTTGTACAGTGTGACTATATAATAGTGAGGAGAAGCACTGTGCTAYGCTGGAAGTGCACTGGCTCTGCTAATAATCATGATCCCCTCCAGCAGCAAATACACATGTGCAAGGCTGCTCAAGGAAGGCTAATGACAGYGGACACTTTCTAGCACTAACTTTTYTGGGGTGTGGCTRTATTTTCAAAGAAAACTCAGAGAGAGCACCTCATGCTCTTTAGGGCAAGCTGCCTCTTCAGTGGTGTTTCCTCACCGCTCTCCTGAGGCAGTCCCTGGGAGCACAGCACTTTCCTGGCTCACCACTTGCTCCCCAGAAGCAGCATTTTGCATCATCCCCCTTCCCCAGGGGGGACAATTCAAACAGAATCACAGGATGGTTGAGGTTGGAAGGGACCTCTAGAGATCATCCAGTCCAATCCCTGCTCCAGCAGGGACACSCAGAGCACGGGGCACAGGGCGGCATGCAGGCGGGTTGGGAAGATCTCCAGAGAAGGAGCCACCACAGCCTCCCTGGGCAGCCTGTGCCAGGGCTCGGGCACCCTCACAGGGAAGAAGTTCTTACTCACATGCAGATGGAACTGCCTGGATTTCAGCTTGTATCCACTAGGCCTTGTCCTATCACTGACCACCACCAAGAAGAGTTTGGCCCCTTTCTGCCTACATTCTCCCCTCAGGTACTTAGACATATTGATGAGATCTCCTCTCTTGTCTTCTCTTCTCTTGGCTGCAGAGAAACAGACGCAACCTCAGCTCCCTCCTATTCCTCCYACCTGCTTGTTTGCTATGTTTTAGATGCCTTCAGGCTTCCTTTTTTTTTTTCTCTTTTTGTCTGCCTAAACAGTGATTCTTGCTACATATGCTGAATCTGCTACGGTTACTAATGGATTAATGCAAGGGCAAACCTGGATTAGAGAACAGGTAACCTCAGCTTTGTGGTGTTCCCAGTAACCAGCTCCTGGTCTGCCCAATGACATCAGTTTCTCATTTCTTTGGCATGGACTTCACCGCGTAACCACAGCCAGGCTGAGAAAGGTTTGTGGGAATTTCCAAACTCTAAGTGTTGCCCTGGGCGAGCTGCTAGACTGTACCTACCTCTTCAGTAGCAGCCTTTTTAGCCAGTTGTGTAGAAATCAAGGGTCTTAATCTGAAAGAAAGAAAAGAAGAAATGGTGAACATCAAAAATGTATTAACACACAGAAAAAAGGTTTGACACTGAGTGTTCACTCAGACTGCAAACAGTGAAAGCATCTGCTAGTGCTATCACGCTGAGCACTGTGTTTTGTAAAGATACAAGGGCTAAGGGCCAGCAGGAGAGGCCGCAGCGATTCCGAGCCCAAGCAACCCAGGCTTGGAGSCTAAGGAATGCAGCCCAAGGTATCCAGGCTGCCCGTGTGGCCGGAGGCAGGGCACGCGCCAGGGCAGTGGGGCTTTGGGCACAGCAGCCCATTTTTCTGAGCAATGCAGGTGGCAGCAGTCACTGGGAGCGAGCCACGCGCACACACGCCRGAGTTGCTCTGCAATGACTTCCCTTTACTTTCATGATACATGCACGATACGAGAAAGATTATATACCTAGGGTATCAGAATCATCACAGAATAATTGCAATCTCAGGCTACAGCAAACATTATTGAAAGTGAGAGGATCCAAGATATCTTGAAAGAGAAATGACAGAAATGAAACATGTTTTAAAATTCTGCACCAGGTACAAAGCCCTGCATTTCTGGGGAGAAAAATGACTCTCTATTATTGTCTATGAGTCATTAAAGATCATTCATTGCTGAAAAAAATTATATAGCCAGCTGCCTTCTTATTGTTAGGAAGGCTGTTCTTAATCCATCTGTTTAGTGCTGCCTTCTGATCTTTCCTCCTCATCTAGATATACCTAGTTATGAAAAGGATGACTTGCTCTCTACTGATATTTCGCTCAGAYTGCTCCTCAAGTATATCTTTTAACTAAGTCTAGGCAAATAGCTTAATGAATACCAATTTACATCTCCAGAGATGTACTTTTTTCATGATAAACAGTATCTTTCTTTTCGTTTTTCTATTAGTCATTCCTTTCCCATTAGCACATAGATGCTAGTTCTTTTCCTATTTATATATTTCTAATAATCAGCAGTAGAAAGCAAAACCCCAGAGAATGAAGAGRGAGACCTTAGATCATTAACTCTGATGGAGAAGACAGTATTATAATTCAGAATAGTGGCTAAGCTCCAAAGATGTTCACAAAATCATCATTTCTGGAATGCTTTGTAAGACCTCAGAGGCATTTTGATAATCAAACTAGTCCGAGGGGACTGATATAACAGATCTAAACAAAAGATGTTCCGGGACTGCTTCAGGAGCTCTACTGCTGAATGATCTGGAAAACATTATTCTGTAACTGGTAATATTTGTCACATTTCATGATTATCAAAAAATTCAAGAAAGAGATACTCTTTACCTACATGAATTGGGGTTGGACTAGATGACCTCTGAGGTCCCTTCCAACTTCAAGCAATTCTATGATTCTATGAATTATCTATTACCTACAATTCTTGGTGGATTTTTGGGCTTGGAGAGGCTGTGTTTGAAGCCAGACACATCTCCACCTAGGCTTCTGATCTTCTTTTTCTTCTCTAACTTGAGTTACAGACTTTTCCTAAACTTTGAGACAACCTGCATCATCCTGTCAACCTCCATTTGCCAAGTGACCTTGTCTGGATGCTTACAAGTGTCAGAACACAGCAATGYCAAAAGGTTACGAAGCTCAAGGATGCTAATTATGAAACAGGTTTTATTGCTGTGACACGGCTGAAGAATCAACAGGGGCAAGAAACGAGGGACCTTCACTTTAAAAACACTGGTAGTGATTATTGCAATTTGCATTGTACCAAAGATAGCACCTACTGCCTCGTGTTGCTGGCAGACATCAGGCCTCCCAAGAGCACCCTGAAATCCTTCCCCCCCCAATTAGCATCAAGCTGTTGAGTAAGACTCACAAGGTAATCAGAAACTGCTGACATGTCCTTTGGAGCAAATTACACACGTGCTCACACAGTGAGGGAAACAATCACAGCTATAGGAAGCCACGAGTAAACAGACCGGGTTCATCTTAATTAAAACGGTCCCCTAATGAAAATAAGAAGCTTCATGCTTAAGAAAAGCCAATTTGTAAACTCTAATGCTAAATCTGAGAGCCATTTTATACCATTTTTCAGCACTGAGCAACTTTCACACCTATACTGAAATTAAGGTTGTATTTCTATTCCACATTAACTGCTCACAAAGCATACTTTTTCAYATCGTTATTAGAAATACAGTGCTGTCATTTAATGTGGATAATATCGTTTCTCTCTCACACTAGGCTGGACTCTCCTTTTGCACCCGCTGGGCTGACACACATTGCCCGTCGGTGCCTCCCAAGGATTTTCTTGCACTGGCCACAGCAAAGCTCAGCTCACTGCACCTAAATTAATGTGTGCTGCCAACAGACATGAACAGGGAAAGCTGAAAAAACTTAGAAACATCACAAAGAGAGAAATAAAGTTTATTCTCCCCCTAAAATTATGCCTTTGATTAAAATAATAAAAGAAAAACAGGTGATTTCTCTCCCTTGGCTGACTGCATCACTGTGTCCATGCAAAAAAACCCTAATATTACAGTACAAAACTTTTGTGGAAGGCTTTATAGTGGCGCAGGGGTTTTGTTTTGCTTCTTGACTGCCCCAGTGTCCTGACCTCCTTAAAGCGGAGCAGCTGCTGCCGCCGCAGCCATATGGGACAGCAGGGGCGGCTGCCAGGGCTGCAGCTCCGGCCTCCTCCTGCGCCCGGGCTGGCAAGCGAGCAGCCTCCTCGCGGCAAAGCGCTGCCCTCTTCGAGCCTGGCGCAGGTCTGGGCGTTAAGGAGCACCCAAACGGCTTCAAACATGGGTGTATCTCTGAGGTATCGGACCCGATTTTTATAAAGCTCAGTGTAGGACACAGCGTTCCAGTGGTCCCGCTTTAAAATGTGACGTTGTGCTGACGTGTCCTAAATGGCGCAGAAGCCGTTCACCATTTTCCACAACTTCCAACTTGGGGCACCTTCACTACGAACTTTGCTACTCACTACAGCACCTACAGGAAAAAAAGCAGGATTCACAGAGCCCCAAGTGCAATACACATGGTCCAGACCACGTCAAGCATGGTGCACATCCCATTCCGCTCACATCAGCCAGCACGTGCAGCCCTGGAAGCAGAAAATGTGGCCGTGCTCTCAACAAACCCCATCAGGGCACAGGGCAGGGCAGGGGCCATCGGGGCGGCTCCGCGCGTGGCACCGTCCCACCAGCTTTGAAAGGAGATTCGTGATAATGGATTCTGACAGGGCTGAGCATCACACAGCCCCAACTTTCCAAGTGAGCAGATTCTGTGAAAAACAAGCTGGCTGTGACAAACAACTGTTTTTCTCTTGCTTATTATTTAATAACAAAAGATTACACGGCACAGCACACAAAACAGAAAGAGCACCACGAGGCAATAAAAAGATGGATCTTGTATTGGGCCGCGCCGCCACCGGAAGGTTTATGATGCCACAGCAATCTCCTCCACGAAATCCTGGAAGTAATTTGGGAGCTCACCCAAAAGCTCTGTTCCTGACTAAATTTTAATTTAATCCGTCCAAGCAGAGCATCTCTTACTGCTGCCTTCCACACAGACGAATGTTACACGCAAACACAGCATCCCCGATGGGAAGCGGAGATGCTCTGGAGCCTGGAAACACAAGTATAATTACGCAGGTCATCTAAAACAAATGCCATAAAGCCTACAGAACCGTACCACGGGCATTTCATGCCCGTGCAGCTTCTGTGACAAGAAATAAAAGGCTATTTAGGAGCAGTTCAGCGAGAGACAGGCCCAGCTTCCTCGTGCYGGTTGCACTACTCCTCCCACCTGAGGCCAGATGGTTTTGCCTCAGGAAGTCAGTTTACCAGACATCTGTGCGAGAAGGAAATTAATATAAATGTTTACCCCAGCTAAACGTGCCCTTTAATTAGGTACCGTCAATGTTATCCTTACCGGAAAGCCGGGAATTGCCTCTTTGCAAGGATTTAATGCTCCTTTTTGGAACATGACAGCATTAGGAGATACCGAGCCATCATTTTGCTGTTAGTGTAAGAGAACAGTAAATGCTTTGGCCTTGGACCACGGCTCTCTCCCAGAATATGGATCAGAATGGGGCTGCACTTCTGCCTGGACACCCAACCCCCTTCTCCAGCCACAGCAGGGCAAGCCCTGGTGCTTCCAAGAGCTGTTCCCCTTCCTCGAGGTACGGGGCCAGGGCACTGCTCACTGTGCCATAGATGAGCAGCTGCCTGATGGGTTGAATAAGACGTTGGGACCACAGAACCACAGGATGGTTGAGGTTGGAAGGGACCTCTAGAGATCATCCAGTCCAAGCCCTGCTCCAGCAGGGACACCCAGAGCATGGGGCACAGGGCGGCAGCCAGGCGGGTTGGGAAGATCTCCAGAGACGGAGACTCCACAGCCTCCTTGGGCAGCCTGTGCCAGGGCTTCTTCCCTCACAGGGAAGAAGTTCTTTCTCACATGGAGATGGAACTTTCTATGTTGGAACTTACACCCATTACCCCTTATCCTGTCACTGAGGATGTAAGGGATGTAAGGGATGTAAGGATGCACCGTGGCACACCAGGAAGGGCACCGCAGCCGCAGAAAACAACATCAGATTCTAAGGCAAGGCATTCTCATCCCGACACCACAGGTGCAGGTCGTTATTTTTGGCTTTTGGACCACCACGTAGCACAGCACAGCCCTGCAGTCAGTGAAGACACCTCAGAGACTTGCTCTGGATCACTCTCCAGTGACAGGACTGCAGAGACGTCAGCAAAGACCAAAAGACACGGGCTGAAGGCTGCAGCTGCTCTGTARTGACGGCAGCTCCAGGCATGCCGAGCTCCTGGCTAGCCCGGGYGCTGTGTGAGTGGCACTTACGGGCTCAGCAGGCAGGACCTGAAGCGTCCTAGATGCTGGCAGATCCCTGGAGAGCAAGCCTGGGCTGCACTGCATAAGGTGCTGCGGGGCCTTCCCGTGAGCACTGCCCAAATCAAACTGCAACATCAACGCCTCTACGGACTGCGCTGGCCGCACCAATGTGCCCTCTGCTTCCCTCCTGTTTTCAAGTGAGCAAAAGCACAGCAAGGGCCTCTGCAAGGAGATTAAGCAAAGTTAAAGGGACAACAAAAAAAAAAAAGCAGCGAAACAAGCAATTGCTCCCACTTTTGATTCCAGCCCAGTCCTCTTTAATGCTGGATCAGAGGAGCTAGACTTTCAGCAGCACCGCATCAGATAACACAGCGCCGAGAACATCTTCAGCGCTAATGAGASTGGCCTCTTCTAGCAAATATCCAGACTTAAGTACCTAGAGACCAAGAACTCACAAGGGAAAACAGGAAAAAAATAAGAACCTCTAACATTCACTACAGGAAATACTTATCAGCAGAGAAGTAAGCACCACGGACCGATACACTTCTGTAGCTAGCTTAAAAAGTACAAACTTTGCTAATGAACAGTGACCCAAACCTCTGCTCTAGGCTTTGCTGAGAGGGGCAGAGGTTACCAAGATCTGTTGTTTTCAAGAAGCCAGCTCAGAATGGGCAATAATTTTCTGTGTAGCTGGAGCATTCATTCCTCAGCTAGACGCTGTAAGATGGCAACCTGCTGTTCTTTTCAGTGGCTAAAACAAAAGATTTTTCAGCAAGAATGAAAAGAGTGAAATCGAAGGCCATCTGATTGGGACCAAATGAAATTATGCTACAACAGCAGATCCAAAATAATCTCTGCACGTATCACGTTCTAAAGGAAATTGCTGCAGACCATGGGAAATTACAATTGCTCCAGGACAAGAAGGGCTGACTGATCTAATATTTCTGGTTGACACACCTTCTTCCTGGGTTTGTCAATAAAGATCCCGCTGAGCTCATCTCTCCACCTTTCAGGAAAATACTGGTTTAAAATATGCCCTTCCTTTCCCTACGGAAAGTTTTCCAGACGAAACGATGGCAGCAAGGCAGATCTGCACTTTGCTGGGAGAAAAACTACTTGAAATAAGGATTCTACGAAGCATTTTGATGAAGGCAGATGAGTAATCAGGATGGCCTCAGCTAAGCAAGTCTAATGATGTGTCACTTTCGAAACGTGGGTGTGAGACAACTCATATGGTGACGATCCAGATATGTCTAACTCTCTTGCAGTGTTTCAAACAGCAACAGCACAGAACGCATCTATTACGACAGGAAGCACAAACATTAGCAGGACAGACCACATAAGGCAAATACAAATATTTTTTAAATCGTGCTTGGAATGAGAGTAACAGATATTAAATTCAAGCAGTCAAGTGAACACGTCGTCACCCAGCAGAGATGTTACTCTGTCAAAAAGTTCTCCACAGGAGCACTGCTGTCTTTTCTTGTGGTATAAATATATTTCTTTAGACTCAAGCAAAGTGGATTATAAATATTTGCTTTTGGATAGGTGTTTTGATCAATCTCAACCTCATAAAAAAAKCTAATGAGGCAAGAGATGAGAAGAAAAACATCTTGGTAACCAGCAGCCTCTGAGAACAACCCACAGAGACGGCTGTACCCAAAGGTGATGTCAGATTTATCACCGCATCTTCCCTGTTGACACTGCAAGGACAAAAATCATCCTAGGCAAAATATGAACTCACCATTTCCACTACCTCCAACTGTACAAATGAAGTACCTCTCATCAGATTATGCAGCCAAAACTGGAATTTTAAAATCCAGGTAACTATAGATTCATACAAGTAATCCATCAAGGAGTAACGATGGATGATACTTTTTTTTTTTCCTTGGGTCTAGTCTATTATACATTAAAGAGCAATTTCACTGCCAGCCATCTGGAAATCAATATATTCCAAGCTTTATTTTATGATTACCAACATTTCTCTTCGTAACTCATTTCTAATTATAAGCAATAAATCATTCCTTCTTGCTTGTAATTTACAACAGCCAATTAAGGCAAACCTCTTATTTAGACAGCAAACAYAGCTTTAAAACATCACATATTTTGAGACACGCATAGAACACATCTAATCAAGCTGTTTAATGGCAGGACAATGATTTAACTTTGCAGCAAATAAGATGGCACATAGGGAAGACCCACTGTACTCTTCTGACCTAGATACACCAGGACGTTTTAAAACTTAAGACTGTTGTTCTTATCTCCCTGGTTAGATGTAGGCAAGATGGGTGTCGCAGTATGTTAACAATATCCATCTATGGGGAGTCTGGGGCCAGGACTTCCCTTTAACATGCCAGGATGTGCATAACAGCTGGTCTATTTAAAAGTTCTGAGTAATGTTTAAATTTCGTTTTACGAGGTAAAGCTGCAGAACCAATGCGGCTCTCCATTTAATACTAAAAAACAACTAAGCAGCTTTCTCTGTGACCAGCTCTGTGTTTGCAATACGAACTAGCCTGCTCCTTCCAGGCCTAAGGTTACACCAAGCACTGCCCCAGGTGCTCAAGACGCTGCCTGTTGTGGGAGATTCAGCCTGGTTCAGTCTACAGCTCCTGGCACGGGCACGGCCTCATTCACTGGAATCACTCCTCTCTGTCCCTCACGGCCATGACAGGACCGGGCAGAACAAAGCGCTGAAATGGTCTGCAAAGAAAAGGTGTCACCAAATAAACCCGGCTTATTCCTTCAGGGAGAGCTCTTTAATGGTGATTTCCCATGACAATTCTTACTGAGAGGAGAATATCAAAGGCACGTAGCAGAGCATGTCAGGCAAGACAAAACAAGGTGGATCCAACAGCAGGGGCACAGGCGCTGAGTTAAATTTTTGCATATATTTGTTCTTCAGTGTTGGTCTGAGTAACAGGCATGTGAGAGCAAACACAAGAGAGAGGCTTCTTATAAATAGCCCTGCTGGGATTTGTCTGTTAGGAAAAAATGAACTCTTGTCAGAAAAGTATTTGATACAATTTTGGATACAGAATTTATTACATGAGAAACTGATCTGAGGAACGGGGAAGTAGTTCCCACTGAGATTTTATTCGGTCATCACACAGCTCGAGTCTGTTCCAGTTTCACATCATGTCATCTGGTAAGCGTTTACAGTAGGAATCGAGGGAACTGTATTTGGAAAAAATCCATCACAACTGACCTAAATCTGATCTGACCTGAATAATCAAACTAATTCCAAATTCAAATATGGCTAGACAGAAACAAGGAGAGACAATTCATCAGGAGTTCTTCTACACGTGTCCTTTCCTTAACCACATATGAGAGTTATTCACTCTGCTTTTCTTCCTAAGAAGCTGGAGGCTACATAAGCATCTTCTTGGACCAAAGATGTCAAAAGTCAAGAGCGTAAGCTCTGCAGGCTCCAGTTACCTTCCCTCTCYGACATCCTTCATTCCTGAGAGAGCAGTATTTGGAAGTGGAGRAAAGAAGTTAGTGAATAAATAGAGAAAACACCTTGGATGGACTATGGTGATCACGTCAGGACCATCTGGCCTTGCTTTTGCAACACAGCTCCTCAGAGTCACCCTGAGAAATGGTCTTGGCTGATGCAGAGCTCAGTGTAACGCACGGCGATGGCCCAGGTGCAGCTAATACCATGTTCCCCACAGCCATGGTGTCCATGCTCACAGTGTCCACGGCAGCCCACTGCAGTTCATGTTGCAGCTGTGTGAGATATTGAAGATACATCTCTCCACAGGGCTCCTCCAGATCCCTGGAGCCAGCTGCCCATCAGAAAAGCGCTGGTTGTGGTTCACCAAGGTGAGTGGGGAACTACATCCCAGTGCCACCCCTTTCACTGACAAGGCTGTTACCTCATTATACTGCCAGTTTTACTTTATTCCTAAGGGACTCACCTGAAAACAGGCAGTTGTAGCATTACCTATGTGCATAGCTAGTCTCAATAGAGAAAACATTTTTTTAGTCATTGCGTTCAACAAAAAGTTCCATGACATTCAAAACTCTTTTTTTTAATGAAAGATCTAATTATTACTTATTAATCTTCTCCACCTACAAAGCTCAGAGCTATCTTACCACCTGCATTACTCTTTCCATAGCGAGAACGAAACTGGAGAGAAAACCCCAAAATCAGTGCCTTGTCTTAATGGTGCGGAAACTTGGACAGTATGTCCAGTAAAATAATGGTTGAGGATGCAAAAAGCCCATGGAGAGGGGGAGAAAGAGACACCAAAGCCTAAAAACTTCGGTTTGAAAATAAGGCATCATTCCTATTATGCCTGTGGATGTGTATCTTCCCCATGTAAAGTTTTAAAAGCTTTATATAAACTACACTTCTAAGCAAGCTTGTAATTAGCTAGGAGCAGGTTGGGCTCTAATTATAACAAGTACAGACACACATTATGGAAATACTTAGCTAATAACCAAAGCCATGCTCTGTTGATGGCTGAAGTTAGGTTGGCAAGTGATACTCTTGCAAGCACTTGAGTATCTTCTGTCTTATGTAAACCAGGCTCCTTAAGCTGTAAGACAGGTCTGTCAGGTCCTCCTCCCAGCTTTGCTTAACAAGATAATCCAGGCTTTGCTACTGTTTACACTATGATGTCCTGAGTGCTTCCATCTGGCTTCCTTACCCCCTTGCAAAGATGCGTGCGATACCTGCTCTGAACTCACCAGCACGTGGGGATACCAAGAGGATGAAGCAACTTAATAGATATAGTCAAATTTGCTCCATTTTAGTCACAAGCAACAGCAGACTGACTCCAGCAAGTGAATGTGCCAGATGCCAGCACATAGTGCAAACACAGACACATTATTCCATCTAGCCTTTTTTAAAGTTAAAATTAAGTTGGTCCCACATCATTTCTCAAAATCAAAGTCTCTGCTAAAGCCCAGGATGCTCTGTTAGAAGAATGTCCTTTCAAGTCAAAGTTCTTGTAAATCTACAAACTCACAGGTCTGGATCCAACCACTGCTGATACAATAAAGCTCCAGCAAGCAAACCATACCCTTTCATTCCAGCCTTCCAAGATATTTGCATGGAAATCTCCACTTGGGTATAAGCATGTATGCATAATAAAGTACAAAAATAGTACAACTCACTGGGAAAATGGCTACAAATGAGATACAAGTTTAGAAAGTACATTGTTATATATTATAAGTTTGTGCTTACTCATTGCAGAATCACGGAATGGTTGAGGTTGGAAGGGRCCTCTAGAGATCATCCAGTCCAAGCCCTGCTCCAGCAGGGACACCCAGAGCACGGGGCACAGGGCGACATCCAGGCGGGTTGGGAAGATCTCCAGAGAAGGAGCCACCACAGCCTCCCTGGGCAGCCTGTGCCAGGGCTCGGGCACCCTCACAGGAAAGTTCTTCCTCACATGGAGATGGAACTATTATGTACTAATGAATCATTAAACTGAGTTCCAAAAGACCTTCACGTTATAAAAACCGTATCTCCTCAGTAATGCATTTTATACCGACAGTAAGTTGGTGTGTTAAAATGTAATAAATGTAAAAATTTCCTTATCAAAAGACAACTCAAAGGGGAAGTGTTAGGAATGGAAACAAAGTTAATTGCTATTTTAAAACCCTCTCAAGAAAGGAGGAAACAGTTTCTAACATAGGGTGCTGACAGCACTATCTTCTCCTAYGTCTTGTTTAAGGTCCATGCTGCACTGCTCTAATTAAGTTCAGCTCACTAGAAYAGTGGAAAGCTACTGGCAAAGCAGACATTTTCATTTAATTGTTGGTTTGCTTTAATATAGTTTAATATTAGTGTTAACAGACAGAAATTAACCAATAGAAACCTCACTCAAACTACRGGGGAGATGTCTCTCTTGTGGTCTCTCGCTCTGGTTTAGACAGATCMATTAAAAAATACCTTTTTATGCTAAACCAGTGCATCTCAGGGCTGCCCGCAGTCAAGGGCATGGGGCTGCGAGCAGAGCAGCTCCATGGAAAACCAGGAGGGAGGCTACAGCTCCACCCCACGTTCCAGATGCCCGTCACCGCTCCTGCCACCCTGCAGCTCTGCAGCTCTTCCTGGGCCACTGCTCCTCAGTTTGCAACAGCCTAAATAAGCCAAGGGGCCTCATCGGTCCTTCCTACTACCCTTTGGCTAGCGGGCACTTAGAAAAGGGGGTCAGCTGGCAAGTGTGATGGGGGTCACAAGCAGCTGAGGCCCAGGAGGGCAGAGGCAGAGCCCATCCTGCAGGGAGTGCATTTCCCYGGCCTTGGCTTGCAGACCATCCAGATGGCTCCCAAAGGCCTCTCTCCCAAAGCCCTCACCTGAACACGCAGAGGGTTGACCTCAATCTTGAGAAGCCAGGAGGCTGAACCTTCTGTAATTCACAATTAGTAAGGGTAATTCCTTGCCCAAACACACTGCAAAAAGCACAAAATCTGTTTAAAAATCCTCATCCCTTCTCTTTTTTTTTTTTCACTATTCCCTGTTAAGAACTGGTGGCTTCCAGTGCTAGTTCTTCAGCCACCAGAGATCCAGCTTCTGGATAAATAGGTGTGAAAAGCARAGCAAGGGATTCCTAGTGCTAAACTGTGCCCCTTCCTCTGCTGAACAGAGAAAACTCACACAGCCACAAGGCCCCATCCCAAAACTGCTCACGCACATCCTTAGCTTTGCACACATGAAAATACTCAAAAGCTCCAACAGCTGCAATGGTGCTTCCTTGGAAAGGTACAGCTAAAGACAAAGTCAGATCTTTCAGAGGAGGATGTGCAATATATGTGTCTTGCAAGCTACTTTCTACCATCATTATTCAGATATGGACTGCAGAGCAGTAAATGGTGTTCAGCTGACCAGGAAATGCGCAAATACTGCAATAAATATTTCTTAGATACTGTCCTATTTAAATATTCTCCTCCCTCCCATCTTACAGTTCATATTCTGTCATTGTAGCCTGTCAAGGCTTTCTGGCAGTTTTTGACATACAGCAGATTTTAGTGCAACTCTTGTAAAAATGAGTAAAACATGAAACAAACTTTATCTGTCTCAAGTAAATCTCGACTTCTTTGTTTGTACCTCAAAGAGTTTGCACTAGAACTATGGCATGAAATAACAGTTGCATTGAACAGAGAAGAAAGCAAATTCCCATTGTAGTTTAAATCCTTCTACACACTAAGATATATCTGTAGATCAATAAAAAAAAAACTTTCAGGTTTTTTTTTTGCTGCTATTTTTTTCTTTTCCAAACTTCAACTTCTTGCAAGGTAAGCGAAACGCTCACTGAAGATAAAACTAATATTCCTAGAAGACCTGAGCTACTTAAGTGCTAGGAAATACTGTGAGACTTCACATGTCCAGGCCCTTCCTAGCCCCCGTGCCGTGCTCATCCATCTCCAACCAGAAGGGCTCCCCTCCACATGCAAAGAGAAGGATGTTTGGGCTGAAATCTCCACTTCAAAAACCCATAGCACTGAATTTGCCGAGTTGTTCTGCCATTCAAACCGACCTTAGCTGGAACAAAAGCACTCAGGGTGAAGCTATCACAGAATAATGTCACGCTGGGAAAACACTGCAAACCTGTAGCAATGATCAACTGAGATTTAATAAGCCTAATCAGTAACTTTGTTTTTGCCACTGTGTGTTTTGCTTTCTAAGTTTGAAAAGACAGTTCTGAAGCATCAGCTATAAGAAACTGCCTTAAAAAAAGAACAAGACCCCTTCTCTTCCATGCAGATTTTCTACATTCTGTACTTGGCCAAAATACGCAATAAATGCCTAACAAGTGCTCAGCCCAGTGAGCCAACAGCCTGTACAGACTCATTTGCAGTACATGTCTGCCTTGCAGTTGTTTAATCTCCACACACTGTGTTTCCTTTACCAGCCCTGCAGCATCATTCCAGTTTGCTTTAGCTTTCAGTATCTAGGAAATATCATGGGAACATCAATACTTGGCAACCAAACACTTTTTTTTCAGCATTACGTTACAAAGATCTGTGTTATTTTGTTTTGTTGGTTAGTAAAATATTAAAGCAAATAAACAGATGCATGAAGTATTTTTTGTCAAATGCAAAGTGCTACATTGTGAATCACTTTTCACTGTGCATATTTTAATGGAAAATGCTTTTTAGAGTAAACTGCTTTAAAGAAGCTCAATCAAGTTGGAAGATATGCTTGACGGAATTAAACTTTGCAATCAGCTTGGCAGSAATTTATGACGTTTGGTTTGATGTTGAACTTGCAGAGCCACTTGCAGAGCAAGGACGTTCAGAGTTTTGCCTGGCCTCTATGAGCAAACTAGAGCTGAGCAACTTCTATGGCTCCTCATACCTCAAGGCTTCTGAATGCTTAKCATCTTATTTGAAAAGCTTAACAGGTGATTAAGAAAGCAACAGAAWCCTTTGGTTTCTCCATGAAAAGAAATATACTTCTAACATGAACCTGTTTTATAAAAATGGTATTAACAGTTACCGACAAGGATAAAGTTGACTCATTTGATACCAGGTTGCCCTCACCCCGCTGATTTCTGAAGCCGATGCAGGCAGTCTAAACATTCAAATTTCACATTCACCTCACAGAATGTACGTGAAAAACACCGGCCRCAGCAGCAGAGGGTGATGTGATATTTTTGCTGTCTACCACCCAGAATCCCCCCATGCAGATTTCTCCTTTCTCCTGGCAAAAGGAATACAAGGAAACCCCCAAGCAAGCATCATCTCAGTGGTTGCACGCAGGGGTCCTGGCCCATGATTCCTCCTGGTGACACCACAAGTGTGTTGGCAAACGCACACGAGAAGGGTCCTACCTTGTCCACCTTACTCCCACCCTACTGCTTTCTCTACAATACTTCTGTGCCCCACATTAACAGCTGCCAGTATTTAATGCACATCAGCTTGGACACCTTGTTAAGCCTCCATGGTGCTAACAACTTCCAGAGGCCGAGGAACTTGGGACCACCAAACACCTCCTACAGACCTAGCCAAACCACTTGCCCAATGCAACAGAGGAGGCCCCAGGTTAACGTCCAACCTCTGAGCCAGACTTCACTTTTCTCTCATTTTCTGTTGCTCAAAAAAACACTATCAGACCCTYGACAGTGGAAACAGGTTTTGCAGAGCCCCACGGACACAACCCTAGATGATCACCCCAAACCGTAGCTTCCTCAACAGCCAAACCTTGGCCAGCAAACAAGTCCGGATGGATTCTTTCCTATGGCCAGCATTTTTGCAGGCCAGATTTTTACTTCTGTTTCATATCTAAACTGTAACACTGAAATTCATATAAGATGATGCATGAACCCCTCACCTTTTCTAAAGGATAAGAATATAATAAATGGAGTGGCTGTTTTTAAGAGTAAAACAAAAAAAAAAAGTTAGGCTCTATTTGTCAAAGTGAAACACTCAATTGGCTTTAGTTCTGACATAAACAGCAAGCAAGATTCGCAGTTATTAAAAACAGATGAAACAAGATCCAATTCTTTTTGAATAGCAGAACTGCTGAAGAGACCTGGTGGAGTTTAGCACAGCAGGAGTTTTACTTGTCTATCACTACACGTTTAAACATTGGAGGACTTTGCAATAAATGCTGAAACGAATTCACCATCAAAAGACAAAATCCATGTTCTATCTGCCAAAACCTTTAGCAGCCTAAACAGAAAATGTCACAACTGATTTTCACTAACAGCATAAAAATAAAAAACAACATTTAAAAGTCTTTAGGGGATAGATAGATAGACAGATAAACAGCATGACAGACAGATGGGTTCATTGCTGTAGGTATTCTTTTTTTCCTACTAAGTAAGAATCAGGCTTCAAATGGATTGACACAGCTAAACAAGATAAGGAAAAAATAATGTGTAATTTTATTTTTAAATTCTCTGTCAGATCATCAGCCTAGAGATTTAGAGTGAATCATTCTTTCTTTAAGCACTACTGTTTTATTTGTATTAAGGTCATAAGAGCTTCCTATCTCCTTGACTGGTGTCAGATATAATAAAACAAAAACTTTTGAAAGGGGGCGAGGAAAAAAGTGCTGTTAAAAGTGCTGCTTTGGAGGCTCTTTTGCTCCCTCTCTGCTTCTCAAGGTCGTAAACTAGGTTTTGGGCTTGCTCCCCACACACAGAAGTGCTGCTAGGACACACAGTCATGCAGACCCCTGGGGTGGCCGGAGCTCCTGATGGCCTCGGGGCAGCATTTTGGGGGGCAAACGCAGCAGCGACGCCTCCGCTGATCCCCACTTCACTCTCAATCGTGTAGACTTTTAAACACTCTTGAATTAACTAGTGCAGTGAAAGACAGAGAGGAAGAAATGAAAGGCAACATCTGTAAACTCTCATGGTTGACTGCAAGCATTCACCAATCCCCTTCTGCTGGCTCTCTTTAATAGGACTGAAAGATAAATAACCTTACAGTATTTCTAAAGGGGAGCCTAAAGACTAAGACTAAGACTAAAAAAAAAAAAGGATTTTTTTTTTGGATTTGAAAAATAAGGAAATTTCAGATAGCCCTTTTCACACAAAAAAGTGGTCTGCCTCCAGGAAAACAGTAGAATAGATTTTACTTCCTTTACTTTCCTTTGCTGCATTTAAAAAAGAATCACAAAGTGAAGATACAAAATGCTAAAAACTTCTCTGAGAACAGTAACCAGACCAAATTCTCACAGGAGAAACAAGTGGCTCCTAGTGATTTACAAACCCTTTAAACAATATTTTCAATTCCTTTCTATTCGTGTTACTAGCTGAAGAAAATCCTGAGGGTGCTGGACCASGGGCAGGAGCAGTTTGAGCTGGGACACTGCTGCAGCCCAGCAGCCACCTCTCCTGGGGCCTCGTCTTCCCAAACTGGAAGAGGTGACTGGAATTCCCACTGTTTACTGTGAATATCAGGGACCCACAGGAGAGGGTCAATGCTTCAGCTGGCCCAAGGTTCAGTTGCTTCTTGTCAATGAATGCTTGAGCAGAGGGCTTGGACTAGGTGGTCTCCAGAGGTCCCTTGCAACCTCAACTGTTCTGTAATCAAGAACAAATGCGAACCTGATATAATCAGATTCCCTTATATCACTTCAGCACTTGGCTCCACCTGTATTCTGACTGTGCTGTCTCCAAGCATGGCACTCTGACYACCACCAAAATGGCTTTTCCTGCTAGTCCACTGAGATTATCATCTGCCAGGACACACACTGCTGTTTCACTCAGGTYTGCATGTTTAGATGTTTGTAGGCTCCTATAATCAACCTGTATTTCAGCATTTCCTTTACATCATAACCCTTTTTTCCCTTGCTGAAACCACTCTAATGCCCCCAATTTTCTCTCATCCCCAGAGCTGAACAGTCCTCCAAGAAAGGCCTAATGCATCCTTAATCCATCACGTGTCATTTCTTGCACGTGCAGCCCAAATTGGCCAAATTGCAGAGACTTCTATCTAATTTGCTGTCCACTATCTCTGCATCTCTTTCAGCCTTATGACTTTTACAGATTCTCCTCCCATGTATGTCTGCATTTCCGATTATATTTCTCTGGATGCATTAGCCTGGCTTTTCTCCAAGATGCTCTTTTTATTTCCTGCTCTTGGTTACCTTTTCTTTTTCTTAGTGGCACTGCTTCGCACTGCTGTTTCCAGAGCTCCTTGCCGCATGACTCACTTTATTGTCTCCTGCAGATTTCATCAGCACCGCTTGCCGGGTCATTACGAACCCGTACCGGCTTTCACACATTGTTCAAGCTCTCCATTAAACTTCTCCTYGCAAGTTAGCACTGCTCTTCGTGCTTGCTCGGGCAGGTAACAGGAGTCCTCAAAAGGAAAGATCTCAGCGTTGCAGAGTCTACCTAAACGCTCCAAGCTTCCTGGGTGCTATGCRGGAAATCATTAACGGAGTTAAAGAAGCAGGGCATCTTAACACCATTACATCCTGGAAGATTCTGTTCTTTTTTCCCATGACCTGTTTTGTTAGGTATTTGAAGGTAACTTCTGCCAGGGACAGATRGTGTTCAAGCAGACAACCGGGAAACAGTCTTGAGGAGCACATTGAGATGGTGCTATGTGTGGAYCTTGGTCTGCTATCCAAAAACCAGTATGAATGCAACAGGACCTACTAAAAAGCATTGTTTCTAAAGCAAAACATAGTAAGTAGGACAGATGAACCTGCAGGTAAGACGTTTTAAGAGACTGTATCACAGAATGAGAGTGCCTTTTCTATTAGCTGCTCTGTCTTCAAAGGGCTGCCATCGAAGARCCTACTGAGGGTTGGACATGAGTGACACTTTGATGCGTGTCCATGCAAAAGAAAATTATAATGATCTTTTACAGATATGATGACAAAATTAAAATAGCGAAAAAGGAAGGAWTTTTTGAGAAATACTTAAAACAAACAAATCTTCATCCTCCACAAAGCACCTTTGAGTATCTGAATAAATTGCTCCAAATTATTACTCCAGTATTATCCCACTTAAGACCAAAAAAGATAACACTGAGGCTTTCAAATGAATTACACTATGCATTATTTATGTGCTCCAGGTAATCCCAGCTCACTATCCAAAAACATTTCATTTTCAGAAATTGCATGCTACGCCAGCATAAACATTACTAATGATGGAAAATAAAAACATAAGGGACTCAGCCGCTTTTTAAAGCTAAATATTGCACAAATAACTACCATCTATGTAATCTTTACGCTGCCTCAACACAACTTGCAAAATTGCATATAAAATTGAAAATAAATTGTTAGAGATTATTTTTCAAGAGAGCTCTTGCAGTAATCTCCTAACAAGACCTGTCACTTTGACCTTCAAGCGTATTTTTTTAACACCTTCACTTGCTGCCACGTCTRTGTGAGTCTAAGTGCGATGTGTTCATGAGGCAGCCCCTTGTGTGTTATGCCTCAAGAAGCCACAGGCTTGAAACATCCATGGAGCTGTTTAAAATATTTACAGCCAGCAAGGTCAGACATTAGAGAGCTTGGACAAAACTCCATCTATGAGCATCTATGGGCTATGAGAAGTAGAAAAATTAAAAAAAAAAAAAAAACTAAAAAACATAAAAATATATTTATCAAAGATTCAAAGGCATTGTTATAATCAAAGCCTGCAAAACTAGGGAAAGTAATGCACAGTATGTTTTCTCTGTCCTTAACTCACCTCTCTGCAACACTTAGATAAAACTAATCTTTGCAACGGCCCCTATAAAATCTCCATGTGGTCCCCCATCTTGATGATGAGATCTCACATCTTTGGTTCAAATTTGTGAGGAGCAGGGGATGCTGCAGGGGGGT
>NW_020455431.1:930120-989642 GCF_003342845.1 Nothoprocta perdicaria
TGCAGCAGGAAGGGCCTAGGAAGGCGCTGCAGCAGGAAGGGCCTAGGAAGGCGCTGCAGCAGGAAGGGCCTAGGAAGCTCTCAGAGAAGCCAGCCCTGCTGCTCCTGATCACTCAGCGGGAGATGCCTGGGTCAGAGCAGCTGTGGCACTACAGCTCGTGAGGCTACCCCCAGTTCTGCGGCTGAGACCTCGCTGAATGTCCCGAGCAGACCCTGTCCCCTGAACGGCAGCGCTGAACTTCTCTCAGATCCGTCACTGTCCCTAACATTTAATGGACACACTGACAACTCCAAAACAATTCACCCAGAATCAACTTCTTATCCCTTAAGCACTCCTCCTTGGCACTTTAAATGATTTTGATTATGGTACCTGAAGCATGGSCAAATGATTTTAATTGCGACATGACATTCTCACTATCAAGTTCTCCAGGAAAAGTTCTACTTTTTATCAGGTACAATTTTTTTCTATTTTTTTTTCTCTCTCTCCTTTACCAAAAACACTTTTCTACTGATTCTAAGCAACAAATGAATGCTATGAAATAGGTAACAGCCCCTGCAAACAACACTTGCATAACCAGTGACTTAATATTTGCTGTAATCAAAGCAAAAACTGAAAACTATTAAAAATACTGAAACYAAATCACAAGCTGACCCAACAGCAGCCTTGACCATATCACACAACAAGAACCGTCAAGAAACAAAAACTGACAACTTTCTGGCTCATCAGGACTTGGCAAAAAAGGCCCTAAGAAACCTTGTAATTTTATAACAAGCTCACAGCCTATCTCGCAAGTGAGGTTTTCCACGGGCAGATGGTCGATAGGAATGCTAATGGAAAGAGTTGAGGCTGAAATAAATCTGCCACTTCTAATCAATCACAGGCAACTGTGTCATCAATACGCAACGCCTGTTATGACAAATTGCCTTTGGTTAGTTACAAGCAAAGCTGATAAAATGGATCACACCTACGTAGGGGTTGCCAGGATCAGGCAACGCTACGGCAGGCACTTTAGGGAGTTAAACACTATTCAATTCCCAGCGAAACTGTGATTTTGGAGTCACCTCGGAAATTACTCAAAAGAGCAACAGTTTCTCAGTGTTTAAAACTACACAGTAGTTATTGCTCCAGTAGGAGAGGGGGAAGAGCTCTCCAAGGCCTCCAAACTTTCTGTAACACCCGCTAATCCTGTAAAAGCAACTGACTCCTTTGCAGGTCTTTGCCCATACACACGAGGAGCTCTTGCTGCAGAGGAGGAAGAGCACTGCCAAGGGAAATGATGGGAATCTGAAGGAAACTTGACTTTATTATTTGCACTGCTCATAGGACTGCTTGCTATATGATCATACATTTAATGGAAGCTTCCAAATCCAACCTCAGGAAAAATTCTACCTATTTGGCTTTTACTGAGCAGCACCCATTAAAGTTGMAAATATAAATGAAGAACCAAGACTCTCAAGATTATGCTAAGGAAATGTAATGTTTTCCCAATTTAAAGGGAATCTGACATTCAGCAGCTTGAAAGAAAAGGAATAAGTGAAACAAGTGAGTACAGCACAAGAACAAACACGTAATTCCGAATTTATGGAGGCACAGGAAATTATAATTAGCCCAAGCGTCATAGCTTGTCCATCAGTAGAGCAGTTAAGTGTATTASCAAGCACGCTTCTACCTTCTGGCCAAATTATGAACTCCCAGAATCACTTATGAAGAACAGAAATCAGTGACAAAACTTTCAAGCTGGTTTTGTGAATCTCCCTGTGCAAAAACACCATGGGGCAGACACTCCTTTTCTCTCCCTGCGCCGCAGCACTGAGAGAGATGATACTTCTGTAAAGATTAAGCATCAGATAYGAACCAGTCCCCTCTTGCTGGCTTTGAATTCTGGGTTTTGGGTATCCGTCCAAGCGTACCTGCGCTGGACGGAATCACTGGAACAGCATGATCACCCATCACTATCATTTTGAAAGACTATTGAACTGTGTGTGCACACAGAGAACACTGTGGATCCATTTTATGAAATAATGAATGCCAGGATGAGTATCCCAATATCTTCAAATTTTAAAAACAGCTATTTTTATTCCAGTAATAATACTCTAAAAGATAATATGTTAGAGTTATTACAGACTGCTGCAGCATCATAGATTAGTCTCATAGTATTGATCTTCAAGAGACCAAATGACAGATATGTGAATGTTCCCTACAGTTTTATCAGTATGTATCTTTCACTTTTTTTGAATTTTTTTTTATCCGTTCTCTTATTGTAATCTTTTTGTGTGTGTGTTGTTGAAGTCCAAAGCAAAAGAAGAAAACCRGCTATGTTTTCTTTTTCAGGTAAAATGAAAGATCCTTTCTCTAGATTTTGAAAAAGGAGGCAGCCAGCTAATCACCTTAGAGCCTAACTTAAACAGAGCCTAACTTAAAGAGAAAGATAATAACGCTGAATTACACTGGGTAAGAGCTATAGGAAAGAAAGGTCATTATACACAAGGGTGATGTCCTTCTTAACAAAACTGCACTGCTGGGGGAAAAGGCCAAAGAGGAAAATAATAAGTTATGAACAACATATTAAGGACCTTTTTAGGGAAAGCTGAAACATAAGCTGGCAAAAATTCCGATGTTCTTAAGAGGATTGTTTTACCATTTCCTTCCAAAAGTCTGCACAAACACGGAGAATACGCTTTCACTCAACTATCCGCCTCGTTAGGGACTGAGTCTCACAGCAGTTTGCAGGATTTGTGTACATATCAAAATACACATTGTTCCACCTTGTAACAGAGTGCACCAAGGTCCCCCGAGGTCACTGGGATGAAATCCATCCCCAGACACATCCCAAAAAATAAACACAGCGCTTCATTAATACAGGACTCATTGCAATCACCTAACAAAACCATTTCCCATCTCATCTTAAGGACCTTTTCAGAGCAGGTACGTTTAAACTCTCTTATATATTAGTGCTTCAAAGGATCCTGACTTTGACCTGTTGRCTATGCTGGTAAATAGAGAGTGTTAAATCATTTCAGATTCACCCCATTAAGTGAAGTTCAAACTGCAGACTGGCCAGACCTCGTGCAACGTGGAGCACTATGTACACGTGAGAGGAGCTCCACTCTGCTCCTAAGTGTGCTTTAGGAAAAGATAAACACTGCTATAATAGTCAGAAAACGTTGATTAACTTTTAAAATCACTTAAAACTAGAGCTAACAGGGAGACCTTTGGTTYCACTAACCTCTCCCAAGGAGCCACCACCACAAACAAGAGCTCTCAGAACCATGGTTTGTAGAGAAGCAGGATATTAAAGGTCGTGATTACTGCGATAGGAAAAGCCTTAGCTATTTCATTTGGTTTAAAATGGGGTTTAAAATGAAATCAACAGATATTGAAATTGAAAGGAGATGGAAAGTAATTTAAACAGAAATGCATCCATTATGGAGGCTGGTTTCTCACATGGACTCTGTAAAAGCCACCTTCGATTTGGACTTCCAAGAGCTGCCAATCTTGTCAGCAAATGCTGAACCACCCACTCGATTTTCCAGTGTGTGGTCTTGCACCAAAAAGTTAATAAAACCCTGTACTTAATAAGTGTGAGCTACTAAGTGGCAACAAAATAATGAACATACCCTACACTTCATGCCCACTCAGGGATCTCGGAATTTCTGAGGGTTTCATATTTAAGATATGCTTATGCGTTAAGGGGTAATTTCAAATTGCAACCTAAAGATAATATAAAAACTACATCCTAGTAATCATTCAATCTCAGAAATGTTCTCAGCCAATCCTCCTGATGATCTAGAAATAAATGCATAAAATCTTCACTTTCCACAGCTATTTAAAGATCTTTTTCTGTACAAGATCTATATATAAAACCCCAGAATTTGAAGATTACTGTGTGCTCAAAGACAAATTTTCCACAGCATTTAATTATATTCATATTCTCTTTAGCTGAACAAAACATGACTTAGTTCCCCACTCCTGGATGAAACACAGGAAGCACCTGAAAATGTTGATTCAGTAAAACCAGCAAATCCTCCAAACAAGTTCAGGCAAATGAATCACGGAGTCAGGTTTCTCGTGTATCGTGTTAGGAGACGGGCACTGTTTTTAGAGGGCGAAGGCTGGAGATGCAAAGCGTGGCCTGCAGCACCGTGGGGCTGCGGCGCTGCCGGTGCCGCCGGGCGACGGCTCCAGCGCAGGCAGGCGGCCGCGGCCGGATAAATGACTCCAAAATACAACGGGGCTCCCGGCTGTGGCTCCCTTTGATGTTAAGGTCTGTCCTAAACCCTTTAGGTTAGATGGAGAGCCGGCAGCCAGGGTCTGCAAAGGTCGGCAGGATGAGGTTTACTTTTACATAAAGAGGCATCTTCCAACCAATGCTGCTCGAGCCAGGAAGCCCCTTGATGCCTTTTTACAGTTCTGTACTTTGCATTATTCCGAGTTCATCATTTGCTATAACTTACGCATGCTCCTCTTTACGCTGGGCTCAATTCACCAGCTGGAAAAAAAACCCAGCAGCTTTAAATCCTTCATTAGTACTTTATTTTTCTTTTCTTCCCTTTCTCGCTCCCCAGTCCTTCCCTTCCCTCTACGTTTTTAATAGAACAGAATTAAACATCRGAATTTCATGCTTTTAGAGCAGATGAATAAGTGTTTAGGTTTATTTTCATGAAATGCATGACACAGCCTAGCTAAGCCATATAATATCTTTGCGTTCTGAGCTATAGCTCATCAGATGCATTCAGAAGGAAGGAAAATGTAAGGACATGTCAAATATAGATCAAAATTGATGACCAGATTTTGTCCATAAAAATCTATTTTTGGCTCTACACAGACCACCCATGCACACTACCAGACTGACTGAAAAAGACACATCTACATAAATGCAAATGGATTCCTTATAACAATAAATGTGTATAGACACATTTATACAAATATTTCTCATATATATACATATTATACATATAACATATTTCTCAATAAGAGGCTCATTTGTTTATGTTCAGTATGTAAAGAGCTCGTTTTTTCTTGATGTGCTAATGTAATATTTTATGTTAGTGGTCTGTTATTCCTGATACCTCTGYTTTTGTTAAGGTTACTCTCCTAATCCAATTATTTCATTCCCCCAGTTCTYGGCTAATGAAATGGAACAAGAATATTTGAATAAACACTAGAAAAATTATGGATAGACGGATGAAGTGTAGCTTCTATTAATAGAGGAAGTCAAGGAAATTTAAGTTGTAAGTATTCCAAGATGTTATCCCATGATGAGACTAAAGTTGATTCAGCAAGCTCCTCTCTTCACACTTTTGGAGCACATATTTTCATATTTTAAAAATAAATTACATTAAAAAGACACGAAAAACTGAAAAATTTTACTTTCCAAATTGTCCAAAGGCCAAAATCCATTTTGGAYTGGGCCCAGTTGGAGGAAAAGGGAGCCATTCTTTCCCCAAAGCACCGGGAACGTTTCAAGAGCTGAAATCACAAATCCTGACCACTAATGAGGTCAAATTTTCAACTGCTGTGTCACTAAGTGACATCACTAATCTCCTAAATGCCATCCAGAGGACAAGAAAGTGAAGCGGAGACTGCCAGGCTGCTCCAGGAATCCCCGAGAAGGCCGGCACACAGCAGGCATCAGGCAGCCACGTCACCCTCCAGGCTGCATATCATTTTTAAGCCAATATTACTTACARAGACTGTTGGCACAAAGTTCTTTTGATAGGAAACAGGGGAGGAATGAATGTCTAAACCGCCTTTGTCTAATAGGRCCTTCAGGCAGGGAGGTAACTGTTGAAGTGACTTCCCAAAGAACAAACTGGAAAGGAAGCTGCCTCCAAGGGCTGGGAAGCAAACCACGTTTGCAGCGGTTTGGAGGCTTAATGTTTTGCAATAATCAGCCATACATTATATAACTCCATAATTTCAGTCTTGCTTCTCTTCATCTAATGATCTGATTCACTGTTGACTTAATCCCCGTTATTAATTCACCAGCTGAGTAATTGATTAAACTACAGTTTTAATCTGATGATTGTGTTGCACAACTTCAGCAATAGTAGTTTTATTAGGTTTCTAAATTATTTTGTTTCTTTATTACTGCACCATCAAATCCACACAAAAGATGTTTTTCTATTAAAACTGCCACCGTGCCACTCTAGAAAGACAAAAGTGACCTGGCACAATAAATAAGCCAGCCACTTTGTTCAGCTTCCAGATTCGTATGTATGTCCATCATACTTCACACTGAGATGAAACATATTGATTTTTCTTAAAAAAAGAACACTATCCTATATAGTATATATTTCTTTCACATTAATATCTTCTCTAAAACCTCTTCTGAATAACGGAGAACAGACTTATTAATCTATGCCAAATAACTCTGCTCTGCGTGGGCCCTTAAAAGGCTTCAATGTCCAAGTATCTCAGGGTAGCCAGCCCAACAAGGCTACACTCAGCAATTCTGAATAGAAATACAGATTTCAAACCTATCACACTATGTCATGCTGAGGACTACAATAGCTTTACTCTATCCTTTTGCTCCCAGCTACGACAGTCCTGCTGGAAAGGAAGGGTTACAGATAGTTCACTGCTTAGGACGCTGCCAAAGCAACCGGTACCTTTAGAAGCACTTGGGATGGAAGGTTCCTCAGCTGCAGCTCCTCAGGTCCACATGCATCATGTCCTACTCTGTCCCTTCCCCTCTGCCTCTGTGGCACTGGTTTCTCTGCCAGTGTTAAACAAAGTAGAAGGAGAGGAAAAGGTATTAAAAGTCAGTGGCTTCCCCTCTGAGCTGCAGCTCTGCAGAGGATGGGCAAGTTATCTTGGTCCTGGCAAATCCTAAGCATGGCAAACAGGTTGTCTAGTCTTGGACTGGAGGCAGAGGAAAATGCTGGGGAGAAGTTTCTGACTTACAGTAAGCTGGAAATTCAGGAACAGGAGAAAAAAAAGTTAAATTTTCTGCGTTTCTTCCATGTTTAGAAGTTGTCTCAGTGTGTTTCATTCTATGTTCAGTAATAAACGCAAACTGAAATCCATCAGCACAACAGAAACACCACTGGGTAATGGAATAGCACTTACATAAATGACTAAGTTACAGTACATCAGCTGATATAAAGCTAATTATGGAGATTTTGTTAAATACTATGTGAAGAAACAACTCAGTATTTCAAGGTTTGTAAAAATATCACTATTACTTTACAATATTTTACAAAGCTGTAGTCAAATCTGCAATTCTAACAACTTAATGACTGCCAATTATCTGGACTGGTAAGGTATGCAATCGTCACAAAACAAAATGCTTCAGTTGACTGCATTCCTGGTTTGGGTATTAGTCTTGGTAGGATATCCTATGCCATAGTGTACTGAGAAAAAGTTAACTTTCTGTTTTGTTCCATTTCCTTCAGCATTTAATGAATACTCACTGAAAACTCAACTTCATTTGCAACCTAAAACACTCTAGACACCCACTTTGTTTTACATTGAAAAAAGAAGCAGATATACACATAAATAAATAACTACCTAGGGGTCAACAAACAGACCCTGCTGGACTAGAATCTAAAGAAACTCAGTTCAGAAGCCAATCATTTTGCACTTGGGAAAAACAAAGAAATAAATCAGAAAAACCTAAGGACTAACAACTCGAGCCCTTCACAGCGTTGAAGCCCTCCCAGCTGTGACAGCAGGATGTGCACCTTGAAGTTCTGATAACGAGAACCGTAACACTTTCCAGGCCTTTGTTTCTTCTCTCCCCTCTCATCCCTCAAATCACACAGGACTATTTTTGCTGGCACGCTATTAAAGTTCAAGAGACTGTGCATACATATTTATATTAAGTCTCACATTAGACACGAGTGTAATTTGGAAGAAAAAGATCACAGGGCATTTTCTTATAATAAACCTGAAAACGAGAGCACAGTCAAGCAAGGAGCTCTCAATACGACTGTCACACAAAATTATCTTCTGGGCTAAAATTGCTTCAATTTGGTCTTAAACACAAGACGAAATTATTTTGGACAGTCACAAAAGTCCATTCTGCATTTTTGTGCTGCCCAGCTGACCTCGCTTGGAATCCTACAAGGAGAAGCTTTTCTTGAGTGGGAGGCAGAAAAGCAATATCCAATTTATATTAAACAAACAACAAGGCTGCTGTAAAAATATGGAGACTTGACCTGTGTCTGGGGCACAAGGTCAACCCAGATCAATGCCCCTGGAGTTTTAAATTGAAAGCATTTTAATCATTTTGGCTAAATGGAACCAAGAACTGAATCCAGCAGAAGCTTTTTATTGCTGAAACTCTCATACAACCCTGGATGTTTCTTCACCCTACCTTGAAGGGTTTATTTATAATATATTTCCCAAAGATTCTTATAAGATTAAATAAATGGCAACATGGTAATACTTCTCTTCAGTCACAGCCTACCATGTTTCTTTAGACTCACGCTAAATTTTGACAATATTAAATGCCTGTACTATAAAATTTAAACATACAAATGGTAACAATTTGTGGTAACACCAAACTTCCCAAAGTCGTTAGCTTGCACTGAGRTTAGCTTGTATTCCATTATAAATGGTCAGTCTTATTATTAAGATATTCCAGGGCCTTGTCTCTCCTATTATATTGTGCAGACTGAAAATACAAGCAGGTTTGCTATGGGTGCTGAAATTTTGGTATTTTAAATTCCAGTACTCAAAAGTGAGCATTTCCAAAACTGGAGTTTTAGGAAAAAAACTYAATTTTGATAAAGCAATGAACAAATCAAGGAATGTTAAAACTTAGTTTCTATCATCAATTCATTGGTAGAACAGGCATGAAAAGATGAGAAACAATTCTGTAACTCCCCTCCTGCAGGATAAAGGACTGAGAGCCACATACATGAAGGAAGAGCTTTTTCGTAATCTCATCTTGATGAACCACAGAAAAGTGCCAAGCTTCTCCTGCAAATGCTCACAAATGATTTGGCAGTCGATGGCAGCAGCAGTTCCTAAAGGAGAACCAGGAACAGGCCCAGGCCCTGCAGGCTAAAGACTCACCCTGTGCAGGGCAGCAGCTGGCAAGGAGCTGACTCCGGAGCTGTGCAGGACATCGGCCTGATGCAGGACACCACAGGCACGTGGCTCCGAGRTCAACACAGCTCCATTTCCAGGGGTGTCAAGTCCATTAGATGTGAAGGAAGAATATGCTCTTATTCTTGCTGGGGCCTGCCCATTTTGGAGGCTCCATCTTCCAAATAGTTCCAAATAGTCAGAATAAACATCAAATCCTAACAAACACCCAGCTCCTGCAAGGCTGTGCCTGGGGAACTTTTTAAAAATAAAGTACTTTTTTATTTCCTTCCTTCCTCTGTTCGTATGAAGAGAGAATTAATTTCCCTCTTCATTAGAGAGAAATTAATTCAAGGGAAAGGAAACCAGCTCTACTTTTTCCCTGGCAGTTTCCTGCTTTTCTCCCGCCCAAGTCTCCTGGTGGTGCCTGTYCAACTGGGTAAGCCTGGCGTGTGATGCTGGGCACCGAAGGAAACACATTCTTTCCTCCTGTGTCCTCCCTTAACGAAGGGGGCAAGTCTGCTGCTCGCTGAATTTTAGCATGCAGACCTCAAGAACATTTTAAAACATGTTGGGTCAAAGAAATGTATTTCCACTTCTTGCCTCTGATTTATCTGCTGATTGCAAAAGGCTTCCCGGGCCGCGTGAACAGCAGTAACCTGCAGCATTAACCAGCTTACACCATTACTRCGGGCTTTACAAGATCAGCTCCTCAAGCCAACTGTGAACAAGTACACGCATGTGTCAGCTCCTTTCAAGGTCATTTGTGCAGCTCTCCCCTGTACAACTCGCTTTAAAAAGGCAGGTGCATGGCTTGAAAAGCAGAAGCTTGCACGTGCTGGAATCATTTTTCTTTCATGGCTTTGCTTTTTTTTTTTTTGTTAAATAAAATACTAATTGCAATATGTATAAACTTGTCCTTCTTTAAGTTGAGTGAAAAGAAAAAAGGAAGATTTATTTTGAGTGGTGGTACTTATAAAATGTCATCATTCTCCTGTTCAAAATCATTAATCATTCAGATTAACCTTTGATTTAAATGATTATATCCCACAACAAAGCATAAACACACATAAAATTCTTCACCCTAAAGAAATTCTCCAAGCATGGACCACATGAGAAAACAGTTACGTCAAAGTCTCTTAGAGAATTTATTAACCAAGGGCATTATATTCAAGCAAAAAAGCAGTTCCATAGGCTCACATGGCAAGGTTCACACGTGTAAATTCATACCAAAAAGCACAGCCTAGTTAATCCCTCAGCCATCACAAGAGAAAACACCRACCAAAACCAAACCAAAAACTCAATTCTGCTACAGAAGAACCCCGAAATAACCCCCTCAACAAGAACTTCCAGGCCGAGCATCTTCTGTAAGGAATTTTATCCCAAGTGGGAAATATGTGCTAGTGTGTTAGTTGCATATAAAGAAGAGGGCCTGAAGCACAAGAAAAGACAAGAAATAAAATTTAATATCTCACACTGAGGAGGACACATGGATTCCAAGCCATGTAACAGGCTTCAAAGCAGAGAGGGAAGAACAGGATATCAAAGGTAAATTAGAGAGCGAGCTGAAGGCAAACCTGAAAAAAAAATAAATAGTGGAAAAATTAAAGCATCTAAAAACACACTTAAGATCCCATCTCAAAGGAGCAATTTGTATGGAGAGTACAGAGCAAAGTTAGCAGGGAAAAGACTCTCCAAGGCTCCCTGTGTGCCAAAGGCAGGGGCTTCCCTCCGTTTTCCATAGCCCTGCTCGAGGGAACCCGGCACGTGCATGGGACTCTGCACCGGCTGCAAGGAACTGCGGCCAGGCCCTGGATGAACGCTACCAACCATCATTCCAATGTCATTATTTCCTACTGTGAGGAGTTCTGAAATACCCAGCTCTTTTCTGGATTCAAATGACTCAAATGTGCTTTGCAACCTAAGGAAATAGCTGGGTTTAACTGCTACATCAGCTAGGCACAACCTAGCAGAGTAATCACTTGCATTCTTTTTCAGATGTCCAGGAATGCCTTGGATTATTTAAAATGAGTTTTGTTTCATGCTGTCCTGGATCGATCTAAGTAATCTGGAAAAACTGAGCTCACTCTCTTCCCCTCCATAAATACCAGTCTCATAATGTAAAATAAAATAGAAATATTATATTGCACATTCCAAGCAGAAACCTGTTTGCTTTGGGTTTATAAAAGCAAATTACAAGTCATGGTAAATGTAGCATAAGCCTTATGGACGTTGAGGCTTCCAGCTGAGTTAATAATGTTCAAACGGCATGTCGTGCAGCACAACAGYTCTGTCTGTGCAAACAACAAGCCAAAAAAATAACAGGTTCATTCCTATCAGTGATCCTAAATGAGAAGGAAATAGGTATTTGGGGTATTCTGCCTTTCTTCTTCACYAGGGGAAAAAGACACGGACTCTGCTAAGACATTCATTATATCCAAAAGTTCACTGGAAGAGCAAGTTTCCATGCTGCAAAAGACAAATAGCAGTTCAGGGAAGATGGAGTAAAGTCTGAATTTCTATTATCCTGGATGCTGACCACTTTCTCATGTGAACAAGGTTATATAAAAACAAGTTGCTTATTTGGTGACTTTGGAAGTGGTGTATCATGCTGCACTTCTAGAGCTTGATTTTCAAACTCTTTTGTTTTCAATATTAGTCTTGCTTATCCTATAGGAGAACCTATAGGAAGTTCTGGAGCTGCTTGTGAAGCTGCTTGGGATAGTCGAGTGCAAGGCTCCGAGGGTGATCAGGGGCCTGGAACATCTGCCTTATGAGCAAAGGCTGAGGGAGCTGGGCCTGTTCAGCCTGAGGAAGAGGAGGCTGRGGGGGGACCTGATCAGYGTGTATAAATACCTCAAGGGAGGCAGTGAGGAGGAGGGGGTGGCCTCTTTTCAGTGGTGGCCAGTGACAGGACTAGAGGAAATGGCTACAAACTGAAGCACCAGAAGTTCTGCAGGAACTTAAGGAAAAAWTTCTTGACAGTGAGGGTGACAGAGCCCTGGCACAGGCTGCCCAGAGAGGTTGTGGAGTCTCCTTCTCTGGAGATCTTCCCAACCCGCCTGTRTGCTGCCTTGTGCCCCGCGCTCTGGGTGACCCTGCGTGAGCAGAGGGGGTTGGACTGGATGATCTCTAGAAGTCCCTTCCAACCTTAAGCATTCTGTGATTCTCCTACAGGAAAATAAGTTCAGGCCCTCTTGCTGCCACCCCTGAGCTGTCAGGCTGCAAAGCACCCGACAGATTAAGCAGCCCCCAGGTTTAAGCAGCCCTCCAGGCATCGACGGCCTTTCTTTGCCATCACTTTACCAAAAACCGGCTGGCAAAACCAATCACATCAACCCAAACTCCTCGCACACGGGGCAGAAAGCAGGACGTGCAGCACTGCAGACAGTCTCTCTAACAAAAACGGATCTTTTTCTCRGCATCACCAGGCCCCTTGCAAAGACAAGAAACCCGAGCAGCAGCAGCTGCTAATTCGGCGTGCTCCCGAGGCCAGGGCCTTGGCGAGCGGACGGAGCCGCTGCTGCTCGGGATGCCGGGATGCGAGACTCGGCTCCGCAGTGCAGTGGGACCGTCCTGCCCCACGTGCAGCATCCGCAGCCCCAAAACCCGCCCCGGGCCCCGCTGCACTCACAGCAAGCGGGGCTCGCTTCCCTGCAGTGTATTCCTACGCTCCCATTGAGAACAACGTTGCTTTATGACCGTGGATTCAGCTGTGCTCGCAGCCCTGCTTCATTTCTTCCGAGGCAAGTTCTTCGGGAGATTAACCTGACACATTTATTCCCCTGATAATATATCCTGTCCTCTCTGATATCATTACTGATTTCAAGTACATAGCAATAAACAGGCTCAATTTTCTTTTTTAAAAAGTAGTGACTTGAAAGGCTTTTTCTTCCTACATTTTCTCGGTACAACAGATTTCACTTCAAGAGGAACACTATAAAATTCAGGTCAAGTAAATATAAAATAAATTATTAAGTTTCTAATCAAAAGCTTTCAGACCTAAACCCTCTCTTTATTGGACTTGAAGAACTCGAGAGCGTGACTCTGTTCTAACTAGAGTTTAAGTTTTAAGCAGCTCCAAGTGGCAATCATTACTCTCCAGGAGTTCAACACATTATACTTCTATGACACCTTCTTCATGAGCACAGAAGACATTAGTGAAGATAAACTGGCTAGTTGGTAATTGAAATTAAAGGTGCAACATCTATTATCCTAACATGCACTGTGCTGCATCTCGGTAACACGCTGAAAATGAAATGGCTTTTTCTTATGAAACACCAGTCTCGATACCCACAGAGCCAAAACAAAAGGCAGTAAGAAAAGYAATGAAAACTACTTACACAAGACGAGCTTCCTTAAAAGTCTTTACACTGACAGTTTCCTACTACTAGTTTCCTACCAGATGCAGTAAGTGCAACTCCAGAATAAGTCCGGGAAATTTGTGTTTTTCTAAAACTCAAAAACTGTACAGAATTTATGGTAAGGAAAACTCCTCAGAAATACAGTTGCCTTCTGAAAGTAATGGTATCCTYTAAGAACACAGAGCCTTGCATGAGCCTTAAAATAATTATTATTTGAAAGTACTTTTTAATCAAAAGTTCAGGGAAAAAAAAGCGAGTAATCTAAGATTTCAAAATTTGGATTTTTAAATGAAAAATTATGCAGATAAATTCTACCGTCTTTGGAACCAAATAAAACTATATTAAACTTACATTAAATAATAAAGCTCTAYTAAGAGGGCCATTTACTGAAAGAATATGCAGTTTAAGCACGGTTCCTGAAACATGCTTAGCATTCCAGTGTTCATAAATCTGACAGAAATCAGCAACTCTTCCCAAAACTGCAAAATTTGCTTATCATTATATCATCAGTAAATAGAAGCAGTTTTCCTCCAAATAATGTAACTGCTTAAAACTCTAGCTGCTATTTTCTGCAACAAAAAAAAAAAAAAAGAAAAGAAAAAAAAAAAAGGAGAAGGAGAAAGAGAAGCACCCAGAAATTACTTCATGTCTGGCTGGGACAATCTCTTTCTTTAAAGATATTTCAGATCCTTTCCCTGGAAATAACTGTGCACTATACTACTTTTTTACCTCTATTTTAATCACCAAATCCCAGCACTCTTTTCCTTGTCTGTTGAACACACAGTAGTTTAGTTTTGGTCCCTTTTAATTGGGATTGGGACTCAATCAGTAGCTCTTTAAAACCTGGCTATTACTGAAATGCAGGACTGGACTGAAGCAAGGTGCTTCTGCAGTCAAATGCAGCTTACTTATCTTAAATAATTAAGATATATAAACATGCCGGACTGTAAATCACTATAAACCAAAACGGTTTGCAACATCTCAGCAGAAGCCTCCTGGATACAGATATATTATGTGCTCCATTCATTTTCTAATGAGCACCRTGCAGGGTTTGCATTATTATTAATTGCATATAAATTACCGTGAATTTTGTAGCGCTGGAGAAGTATTTAGCCATTCACCTCTCAGAGGAACAATGCTGAACAAAGGAAATGAAGGCACGGCATATAAGAACAATGCTGAACACAGAAATTTATGYGTGCCATTTAAAAGGCATGGCATTTAGACGACTAGCAAAAAGAAAATCAGAGGTATTTCATAAATCTTTAATTGTATGCAAAAAAAAAATTAAAAACCCCAYATTAATGGTTTCCTACATCCTTGATATTATTTAAGCAGAACACTGCCTATTTCTGGAGTGCAAATTCTCCCTAACCCACGTATCTGCATATATCTTGGAGAGTCTTGCTGCAAAATTTATTGTATCTGAGATCTGCTAATCATCATCAGAAAACTCTGCGGCGCATCTGGAGGACGTACTTTAGGCTCTCAAGGGGAAAAACAAACATCCTTTATTACCTGCTTTTGGCAAATACTGATTTGTATTTAGGCAGAAACCTTTTCAAGTTGCACCACGGTTAAATTAAATATTTACGGCACCTGTTGAGCGCTGACTTCAACACRAGCACCGCGGGGAGCCCTGGCAGAGGCAGCCGAGCAGCTCCGTGTGCCCCTCCTGGCTACAGGTGACGGGAGCCTCCCAGCCCCTGCTGCCCATCGCCCAGTTTCACTGCGGACAACTGAACTGGAGCCTTGGTTTATTACAAATACTGGAAATCTGACTGGTTTGGAGCGCTGGTAGTTAATCCTAATGCATCTTTGATCTCCTTTGCTAGCGAAAACACATGGGTTTGGGTCACTAGTGACTGTGAGGAGAAACACAGGGGACTGAAATCCTCAGTGAGCAAAGAACTGGCAGCTGGTGTTGGTAGGAAGCGTGAGAAGCTGCGGGAAGGTGAAGTTGTTTGSGTAAAACACAGACGAAAGAAAGAACAAGGGAAAAAATAAGTATGTTACATTATGAAAATCTGTCCCGGCGACAGCAAGGCTGCACGGGCAGTGCTCATTTTTGGCTTAGAAGAAGAATGCCACAAATCATGTCAAAACAAGGCATTTCTTGCCTGCACACGCTGGCTTTGCAGAGCTGCTGCRAGGCCTTCTTGGTCCGGGTGTCTCCATCCCTCATTCTGGCCAAACAGGCCCTCTCCCAGCCCCMAAATCCGCTTCCTTTAGGAGGAAAAGGGGCAGCTCTGCGGCAGCACCAGGACCAGAGCTCTGCATGGGGGAGACTGAGGCCTCCCAACCCCGCTCCGGCACCCGCGCTCCTTCCCTGCCTCCCACACACCACTCCAACATGGCACAGAGACACCAGCTAAATTCCTGCACGAAGAACCTGCGTGTCCTTGTGGCATCAGGCCTGCGCTCCTGGGAGCAAAAAGCTGCCTCTTGCAGGCAACAGCTACATCTATAGCATCCAAATACGAAATTCCTAGACACGGGGGCTGTTCAAGTCATCATCTGATGTGATTTCATAAGCTGAAGACTAATAAAACTGTTGAATACTGCAGATAGGACACATCAATCTCCCTGCACACTCCAGAGCACACTACAAATCTGCCCAGCAAGGCTGAATATTTTACTCATTAAAATAGTAGCTTTCATCACACTATAAAACATTTGCAAATGCAGACGAGAAAACCGACAAGCATATTTACTGTACAGCTTTATATTTGTGTCATCAATTAACAACAAAAGTTTGGAATACAACTAAAATAAAAGCTAATCAAAACAGCTAGCTGTCAAAACAGATGGGAACTATATTTTTCAAATCAAGCAAAAAGCCAAAGCTTTAGAACATTTAGTGTCATGTCAGTGAATGTAGACAACTTAGAAAGGAAGGACAACAAACGTCAGGGCTGTAAGAGAGAAAAGGAGTCCGTGGCTGAAAGATTCACATTTAGGAATTCCCACTCAGGGTTTTTTTCTGTGTTTTTTTTCCCTCTGTGATGATTTAACTCTAACGAAACAGCCCGCTCATGTGTGAGCTATAAATAAGGTTTCACCGCAGCGCTGCGGGCAAAATAAATAAAAACAGAGCCTCAACATTATTTTAGCCTCAAACAAATGTTTCAGTACCTACATCAGCTGGCTCAGGAAGATACATAGACAGTCGCACAGACAGAGATAGAAATGAACAATTGCAGTACCTTTTTCCCACACTGTTTACAGGGTTGGCTATATTCCTACTGGCAATAGATTTTCTTCTTGACAGCCTCTTGGTGTTGGTGCTGTCATCGGTGCTGTCATCCTCTTTCTTTGGTGTGTTGCTTCCTTTGCTGTTCAGGTCCCTTAGCACATTATAATTAATTTTACTTGAGATTTTCTTCTGTTCTAACATCTTTTCAATTGCTTCTCCTGCTGTGCTGGCTTGAATCGGCTCCCGCTTCTTTGCAGATTTCTTTGGCTTAATTAAAATATAAAATTAGTAATGTAGACACGAACAACAAATTCTGGAAACCAAAGGGCAAGGTGCAGCTCAGCAGTCCTGCTACAGGTGCTGCTGCCAGGGGGAYAAGGTGGGTGGTGAGCTTCACCTGAAGTCGGTGCCATCTGCCATGGGACATGAACAGGAGCAAGAGGTCTCTATTCTCCAAGAGATAAGTGCACCCCCTTGTATTTTTTTTTATTTTTATTTTTTATTACAAATTCTTTTACCTACATCAGTGTTTTGTATTTACACTGCCAGAAAGGAAAGAGGGGCCATTTCTCACATGTGAGGAAAAAAAAAAAAGGAATGTGCTCCTGCTACAGGAACTGGGATCCTGATAAAACCACTCCGTGGGTAAAGAAAGAAATTCCCCCACTAGAATTGCCTTCAAAATTACAGTCAAGATGCATTAGCATCCCATCTCCTCTRAAGCTGTATGAAAACTACAACAGTATTTTAGATGAAGCCTGAAAGCTGCAAGTGAGAAGCTTCACCCAGCTGTTCCTCCTGAAAAGGCCAAGAACATCAGATGCAGCTTTATAAGCCTGACCTGGCATTAATGCTGAGGGGTAAGAAACAGGATGCTGCAGATGCACCCCAAGTGCAGAAGTGATGTCACCTGCACCTTCCCATCTTGGCCAAGTGTCACAAGCTCAAGTCTAGCATTAAGCTTGGCCGTTTGATGTTGCTCCAATTGAGGCAAAGAGATGACACTGGAGAACATTTCTATCCATGTCTCATGCCTGGGTAGGTAGACAGAAAAGATCCTCTGTTTCTCACTCGGCATTTGCCTTTTCAAAAGAAGGTTTTAACACCAAGCTCTGCAGGAGATTTATTTCCTAATGTATAATAGCCCCTCTGTTTACCTACATGGGTCAAGTGCTACCTTGAAATTGGAAGGCACTATATTAATCAAGTTCTACTCCAGCTGTCAGAAACAATACAGAGTTACAGAAAAACTCCTGTGTTGTCAGAACAAAAAGGTGGGTGTCTGGGCTACTTTTCTGTGCCAAAGAGTTATACAATTTGGAAAAGTGCTGGTAGAATGCCATGCCTCTGTAAGTGCAGGATGAATGAGGAACTCTGAGGCATAAAACAGTAGCTCATTGTCTGGTTTTGTTTTTATTGTTGAAATACCTGGGGGAGGAAGGAAACCCTGTCTTTCACATTAGTCCAAAAAAAAAAAAAAAAAAAAAAGGATATAGGATATACACACTAAAAGCTAACATGGATTTTTAGTTGCATGTGGAAGATTGTGCACAGATTTGACTTGTCACTTGCTCAATTACACAAAATACTAATGCTGTAAATTGCAAATATGTGGCCAATTAGGCTGCTTTAAATTGCTCAACATGGGGACAGGATATGCCATTTGCTAACATAAATGTCACCTTCTTCATGAAAGGTAGAACAAAATATTCCTTCAAGTTACTGTAACAAAGATGTKCTCAGTTCTTCAGAAAGGAATTATTGTAACAGGCCAGAGAACTACTTACTGAAGTTACAGCAAGTACAAACAAATTCCATATACACTTGCTAAAAAAAAAAGGGCATGTCTTAAGGATTATATTTAAATAAGCAAGCAATTAGGATAGTAATCATAAATGCAGTGAATTAGCTCTGAATTTGCAGTGCAAAGCATTTTCTCATAATTGTCAATTAAAAAAAAAAAGTTCAGGCAAGAAGAAAGTGTTTTACTCACCACCTGAAAACTTAGAGCCTTGCATTTCAATAACATGTAGACATATAATACATTTTGCTTGTTAAGTGGTGACCTGAACCATTATCCCCATACATCCTACATGCAGGTGATCAACAAATGGAATAAATTTCCCGGACATTTTCAAACAAACACAATTAGTACACAGTTTTTTATACCTTGTGCTCTTTATAAATCCCAAGTTCTTTTTCTTTTGCTATTCTCGCTTCTTTTTCTGCAAGATGACAAAAGGGTAACCAGCATGAAGATTACATACACTGCACGTTTCAGCAACACTGGCCAAAAGGAGTTAGGAATTATAGGAATTTCAATCCTATATAACTTACCTTTTTGTTCCTTCAAATAATCTGCATTTTCTTTCATCCACAGCTCTGCTTTTATCTGAGCTTCTGTTTCATTAAGTATATACTAAAAGGCAAAACAAAGTTCATCTACATTCAGAAATCAACTTGAAAACCATAGGAAAAGAAAAAAAAAAGAGATTTTTTTCTGGCAAGGGCTACTCGTGCTCTGTTTTTAAAAATACACTAACAAAAGAAAATACAACCACGAGGCAAGAATCAGATCACTTCTCCTAACTTTTGAAGCTGGCAGAARTAAGGACAGGTTTTTAAAAATGGTATTAGCGAGTGGTTTCCAGACTTTGATGGGGTGACCAATGCAACACCCCAGGACTCACTGTAAGTGCTCCATAATTAACCTACAGAGCAAACCCGTTTCCATGATCTTTTTCAGATGATATGGGGACTACCATGGCAACGAAGTGTCTGCAAGTAATTCTGTGTATTGATGGTGGTCTGTAATTCAAAACAGTATGGAAACCATTGCTCTGTGATACCAAAACAGAAACATGTGTCTTCTGGTTAGGTTTCTGTGAAGGTTTAGGCACAGTTATTAAGATTATTAGTTCACTGCCACATCTGTGTGGAGGAACTTGGTTTAGTTTGTTGGTATGTTAGTCCTTCAGCTTTGGGGGAGCTGGGTTCAGTGTCTGTATCTCAGTTTCTTCAGTTATTTCCATTTTGTCTCAGTAACATCATTAGTATGTGTGGAACTGAAAAGGACACCTAGAACTAGTCAGATAAATTACAGACAGAATGACAGGCAGGAAAAAGGAGGGAGGGAGGCTGGGTGGGAGGAAGGAAGGAAGGGAAGGGATCTCCTTCTTCAATTACTTAAGTATAAAATTCAAGGCAGTGTTTAGCCCAAGTGTCTGTGAAGCAAAGGTTCCCTAATTCTGATGCACTTTGGGCATGTGGAACTTTTGCAGGATGCAGAAGACAAATTGGATCATCCTTCCTAAACAAGACACTGCAACTTCATGGAGCTGACCCAAAACTTGCGATATTTTAAGTGCTAGCAGAACAATCCGACATTTCTACATTTTATGTTTTAGCCTTGCAGATTTTCTCCAAACTAAAAGATGCCCCTCAGGATTTTATGAGAAAAATTGCTCTAAGGAAATGGAGGCAGCGCAGGGAGGAGCCCTGCCCATCAGGACAAACGAAGCAAACAAAACCATGGAGCTACCGCTGCTTTATCAGACCAATATTTTCACTGCTTCATCTGCTTCTATTAAAGGCAAGTCATAACAGTAAAAACTCGTTTCCTCACAGCTCCCTTATTCATCCTTCTTACACTTTTAGAGAGTTCATAATCTTGGGCTCACAATATTACAGTCTACAGCCATGGAAATGAACGTGAGATCATAAAAGCAGAGTTATGACCTCACTGCGGTGGGCAGAAGGAGACGAGAATCTGTTTGCTCTTTCCCAGCTTTTGTTTAAATTATGGACCTGCTGTATGGAATAGCAGGTCTCCCATTTACACTCTCCTTCCCACCTCCGTATCCATATGACTCCATGGACTTTTCCTAACTGCTGTCCTAACAAATCCACTTTCACTGATGAAAGCTCCCAAGCTGAGTTTTCTCCTACTCGTTCACTCACCACCAACAATATTCTGCAGATCAGCTTAAATTCTTAGCATTATCTCTGTCAAGACTAAGTATTCCTAAAGGAGGTGGTAGCATTAGCATGATTTCCCTTCAAAGCAGCGTGCTGAACTGGAGAGCAGCTGGCCTCTGTCTGGTGTTCAAGCGGTGACCTGCTGGGCGACCTTCAATAAGTCGTTTTCCACAGCTGTCTGTCACCTATATGTGGGCCATACAGTAAAGGATGTCACTGGCTGCCACACAAATAATAATAAATAGAGAAAATGCTACAGAAACCTCAGAATGACAGAGGCTGTGCAGGCTGCTTCTGCAGTTCGGTTTCCATGGCAGCATCTTGTGGTGAGGATGTCTTAATTAAATAATAAATTTAAAGCTACCAAAAAAAAAAAAAACTTCTAAAAGTCCTTAAGGATGTTCTAAAACAGTTATTCCAGCAGCAACAGCCCTTATGCACAAAATGGGCCAGGAACTGGCTGAATTCAGGGCCCTGCATGATGATTCACAGTGAATCCCAAGCACCAAAAGCTCCTGAGGCTCCAGGTACAGGGAAAGGGAGCGGCTGGGCGGAGGGGCAGGGAGGGGAGAGGAAGGCCGGGAAAGGAGCCATCCTCCTTGGGCACGGGCAGGGTGAGGGGCGCCGGCTCTTACCCTATCTATTTCACTGTCGTCGATTCCGCTGAGATCTAGCTCGCCGTCGCCCGCGCTGTCACCTGCACGGGGAGAGAACACAGGGCATGAGCGGGGAGCGGCGCCCGAGCAGCGCCCCGCGGGGCTCCCGCGCGGCGCTCCCCGCGCCCGGGCCGGCCACAACGTGCCAGTCTGCAAGGAACTGGCCTCAATCGGCTGGGCATTTCCACGAGCCGCCACTGTGAAGCCGGGGAAGCCACTTGCACAGAACCACAGGATGGTTGAGGACGGAAGGAGCCTCTAGAGATCATCTAGTCCAAACCCCTGCTCCAGCAGGGACACCCAGAGCACGGGGCACAGGGCGGCATCCAGGTGGGTTGGGAAGATCTCCAGAGAAGGAGACTCCACAACAGCCTCCCTGGGCAGCCTGTGCCAGGGCTCGGGCACCCTCACGGGGAAGAAGTTCCTCCTCACGTGGAGATGGAACTGTCTGGGTTTCAACTTACACCCACTGCCCCTTGTCCTGTCACTGGCCACCACTGAGAAGAGCGTGGCCCCTTCCTCCCTACATTCACCCCTCAGGTATTTATACATTATATATCCATTCATATATATGTCCATTATATACCCATTATACATATACACATCCATTATATACACATTATACATCCATTTTAGGGAGATGACACCATTTTTCTTCTGTGGGAGCATGAATTTTTCTGTCGGAGACCGTAGGTCAAGAAGTTGTCTGTAAATTATGACTTAGAAAATATTTTGGTTAGCAGGGAAGCAGCGTGGACCAGGGAACACTACATCACCCAGACAGTCCTCCTATGGCTTTAATCTTGATGCTGACTTATCATCTGATTTTTTGAAACCCCTTAACCCACATCAATTCTGTAAAAGAGGTGTATATTATTTGGAAAATTATTATTATTATCTCGAAAGTGGGAAWTATTAAAACATTTCCAAATTTCAAAATAACTTTTAAATGGTCAATATAAATTATCAACATGAACACGTTTTCCTTGGTTACAATTTTACTCCATAGTTTTATATTAATTAAGATTTCTGAAAACAGAAGTTTTCTTATTCTAGCCATTGAAAAGCGCAACAGCACAAAACTGAGGCCTAATTAAGTACTTGCATAATTTACAGCATCAAAAACTAGTTTTCCACATCATATTAATGTACAGTGGTAATGAACTCAAAGTCGTCCAGGTAGAGAAGAAAATAAATTATTCAAGGAAAACTTATTCCGAGGAAGGAAGCAACCTGGTCATCTTCAGTCCATTCAAACAGGACTGGGCAACAAATGATCAGTTTGCTTGCAGGAAAAAAATAAATGAATAAAACAGGGTTAAGTTTGAATAATCTGCCAACTGAAAAATAAAGTGCTGCAGCTTGGCACCTTCATTGCTGCTGTTCCCCATTTGTGCTTACACRTCTCCCCATTCCTCAAGGCCTCTCAACAGCCTGGGTCTCCCAATTTCTCTTTTTTTCCCCAAATGCAGAGCTAGCAATAAGGGTGCCCCGATGGTGCATGGCCTCGATCCCATGGCAGCTTTTGGGATGCATGGCCTTGAGTTTTGAGCGGAAACCRGCCAAGGTAGGAAACAGGAGCGTTCCCACCGAGTCCTCTCTCTGACTAAACTCAAACGYTTAAAGTGGTTGCCCAAAGCATGGGAACCAGGACATTACACATGCATGGAAAAAAGGAGTAAATACTGCAGGGAGGTGACCCAGATGCCCTTCCCAGAGACTGCAAACCTGGATCCATGGAAAGTTTCATTCCTTGCACAAAATACAACAGCTCAAAAGCAGAGTGTGCCCAAGCCAGAATAACTTATCTCCTGGTCTGAGGGTATTTGTGCAGAAATGGGACTAAAGCAGGGTCTCCTGTAGGCTGGGAAGAACTTTCCCCACTGCACTGACGCACAAAAAGGAGCTTGTCTCCCCCTCTTCATTTCGTCTGCCCCTCTTGTCTCTCAAGATTTTTGGGAAAACATAAAACCTTTCAGTTTGGGTTATCCAAATCAAGAAAGGGATTTTTTTTCCCTCACCTTCAGTGGATAAACAAAAATATAAAAGATTTACATAGGCTTGGAATGGAGGAAAAAGAAAAAGGGAACCATCCTCAAGATCACCAGCAGGTTTTTAAAATCTCAGGCTAGAAAATCAAAATTTGGTGTCTGCATTGGAGAACCATTCTGGACCCAAGTCATAGCTCAGCTTAACATAAAATCCTGCACATCCCCAAATCATTTGTTGTAAAACCTGCCAGAKCATCTTACGAATAATAAAAATGCCCCCACTGAAATCAGTCTGCAATGAGTTTTCTTCATCATTAAGTGCCTCACTTCTCCTATACACTGCTATATTTTTGGATCAGAGATTTGAAGTTTAATATGTCACAGTACAGTAGATGTCTGTTTCCTTACAGACCCAGACTGAAAATGATGTCATTTCAAGCAGTAGGCACAATTTCACGTGTAATTTTAAATAGAACTTGTTACTGAATTAGGTGCCAGCTTTTCTCATTGGATCAATTAGTTACAGGGACGGAAAACTCATTTGCCAACTGGTAAACTGCAGAGAAGACTCCAGAAGCAGGTTACACATAAAAAGCATTTCTTGGACCTCGAAATATCCATACTGAGAGCACTGGCAGGGTATCCACTCAGTCTGCAAGCAGTCCTTTTTGCTGCCAACTTAATAGATATACATTAAATTCAAGAAGTTTTTTGGAAAAGAAGTTTTCAAATCCTAGGATAACACTTCTATCAAAAAAAAAAAAAAAAAGAAACACTAAGTTTTGGTACAGGATGGTAATTCAGAAATGAACCCATCCATCTTGATCTAAAGCTTTTCAGAGCCATCACATCCAGCCTGAGGAGACCTCGTGCCGGGGCACACAAAACATGCCCCTTCACTTTTTACGTGCCACAAAGATCTTCCCAGCTGCTAAACTTTTTGAAACAATTTCTAAATGATCATTTTCTCCTTTAATAAAAGGTTTGAAATGAAAATTTCAATGAAATGAAAACACAGATGTGGCCGACATCTGGTCCAACCTCTTAAAAGCTTATTTAAAAGCACCAGGGTCAAGTGACACGGCTCTCCTACACCGCAGATTTCTTCAGTTAAGAAAAAGGACGACTTTATTGCAGGGCACGGACTGAAAAATAAGTAAGTTCTACATTAAAAACAACAAAACCCCCGAATCCATTTCAGACTAGAGAAAAGAGGCAGCCTGTTCCTCACTCACCTCATTTCTCTAGTGCAGCCGGAGGAGGACGGCTGCTTCCCGAGCTTTCAGTCAAGGTCCTGGATCGGTTACGTTCCTGTAACTCAACACTGTCACCCCGCCAGCTCCCACAATATTTAAAAACACAAAGCAAAAAAGAAAGCCCTTTATTAACCGCCTTTAACGTCTTTGCCAGGCAGCTTTAACAGATGCGAGGGCTACACACAGACGTTCTGGATTGGGTTTGTAAACCTGCAGGATTATTTACTGTTCCCGTCATTACCGAGTGCTCACTAAAGCCTCTCTGAATACACTGCCTCCCCCTCTCTCCACCTCTGTGTATCTAGTTAAATGTATACGCAGCATGATATTACAGGGATTTATTGCAAAAGAATAATTCTAGCTGATGTGTTTTAAAAACCCACATTTTAAAAAAACAGACGTTTCAGGAATGTGTTTTTCTCTTTCTATTGCAGGAGGCAGAACTATTTATTGCGCTGCCCAGATAAGAGGATTTCCTTACAGACAGCAATGAGGGCTGAACACTTCTCAGGAAATCCTCTGCAGCTTATATAATAGGAGGCACCCGGTTCTCTTGTCCCATGCAGCACATACCTCCTCGCCCCATCATTTCTGAGCAGTCAGAGAGCTGGGCCAGTTCAAACAAAGGGCTCTTCTACCTATTCCCCATGATGCTGGAAAACAAGAGCTCGGAGCCTTCCGAAACACTYTGGGGCCAGACCATGGCAAAATATAAAAATAGCCAGGAGGGGTATTTCTATCAAGAAAAACGCATAAACAACAAACCAGAGGCCTGACTCCTGAGCACAGGCATCAGAAACTGTAGGATTCATTATTGCTCCCAAGGGAGGGACTAAAACATCCTGCAGATGATCTGAGGYACCCAGATGAGAGGCGCTGGTGCCACTTCAGAGCTGAAACCCTGCAGTCCTCGCTCTGTGGCTGCTGAAGGCTCGGATGTCCCCAGTCTCCTCGGACAATGTCATCCTGGGCCTTTGGTACAAGAGCAGACCCCAAACGAAAAGCAAAACCTAAGGATGGAGTAAAACTAAACACGTGTCACAAAAATACACGAGTGGCATTTTCATACTGCYGGGAAGATGCTTGGTTTTGTGTCCTATATCTAACTGAGCCCCCCTTGGAAATCACAGCCTGCTCCTTCACAGCACCAACCCGACGGCAGAATTTCGCTCTGAGTGACTGCGGAGCACACGAGGCCCTGCACACAGCAGAGAGAAATGAAACCTGCCMCATTATTAATTCCTTCTGCCCGGGCCAGATTAGGGGGTCCCTGTGGCTGAAGCCAGTGGCGGCTTCAGTGGCGGCGCCAGGTTTAGGCCTTTCCACAAACAGGGATTCTCACTTCCCCGCTCCTGTTTGGCGCCAACGGGGCCTCCTCAGAGCGCGCCCAGGAGCAAGAGGCCTCCTCACAAGGCCTCACAAACACACATCTCAGTTTCAAAATGAAAAAAAATGCTGGTTTTCTGGTCCCTCCTACCAAAAATAAAAATTCTCTTGTTTCATCTCACATTCCATGAAGGACCTGAGCAAACTTCACATATGCATTTTGCATTCAGGTAAAGGTTAGGCCCCCTGCTTGGCAGACACGCAAATTTGTGAGCTTGGAAACTAATTACAGAAAGAGTTAATTATTCCGTTTCTTCCRAAAGTTTCCCCAGATACATATACTTCAAAGCAGGTAGAGGGAGAATGATCCGGTAATAAAAAGTGCTCTCTGATTCTAAGATTTTTTTTCAGAAAAGGTAAGCTCATGCTTATTGAACTGCACAGTAAAAAAAAAAATAAAGAAAAAAAAAAAAGCCCTTAGGAAAAAATCCTTTCAGCCTCCCAAAATAAATACAGCTGAAAGTTAAGCTTTTCAACTGAAGAACATCTTGACATTGTCCTCAAAACTAGCAGCAGATGTTTTTCTCCTTTCATGTCTGTGTCCCCTTAACACCTCTTGAAAATGGAGCAAAAAAAAAAAAGAGAAGAGAATCCCTTATGCGACCCGCTTGATGCCATTCTCTCTAAGATCACAATTCTTGCTATCATCATCGGGTCTCACTTGCTTGGCTGGCTGCTCTTGACACCACGACCATGGGCTCATCGTACTCGTTGGCCTCCCCACAAGACGCTCTCCAGCTCCAAGGCACCGGAATGTGACCAGCACTGGTACCAAGTCCTCTCCCACCTGTGATTTCTGTCCCCAACAACTGCAGCACAGACAGGTAGCTCCTCCAGTGAAAGGCAGGACGTGAGGCCAGGCACACTCAGACCTGGGCGCTCTTCTGCACCTTCATGCCCTCTTGCCTTTGTAGCTCTGAATGGAAAAGTTGGGATAATTTTCAAATGGAGACTATAAAGACAGAGGCTTTCTCCTACTTATTACTGTTTTCCATCTCTCTCAGAAAAAAAAGTCACCAATTCCCTGCTGTATTTTCCTCCACTGGATTTTATGCTGTTCTTGGCATCTTTTCTCTCATTTCCCTTCCCCCAGTCTTCCCTCTTTTGGTGCCTTCTGGCCTGTGTTTTCTGCATTTTTTTAAATCCCTGCAGGGGTATCCAACAGTAACAGTTTATATAAAGGGAAAGGCCAGGGAGAAGAACTGACCAGCATCTTAATCAGCTCCCCTCTTCAAACTCCGCGAGCGCAAAGTGCTGCTGCAGCTCACGCAGAGGGCTATGGCTGTATTAAGCTCTGGAGAGCAGACAGCAAAGGAAATCACGCTAAGATCACAGCCTCCAAGTCACTTCTTCTGTGCTGCCAGATCGCTATGTAAAGCAGCAAGCACTTTGCACAGGAGCCAGCTGTAACAGCTGGTTTTATGCTTAAGTGTTGGAGCACCGTTTCTGCAACTGCAGCTCGCAGGTTAAGTAGCCAGATCCTGCTGTGGGTACTAAGTGCACTTAGGAGCCCCAGGATCCTGACCTGGGCAGCAGTGACCCCCTTGAGCAGCGGGACRTACGTCTTGTTCAGAACCACATCTCTACCTGCAGCGAACTGCCCTCCCTGCCCCAAATAAAATGACACTGGGAGCTCTGCAGTGCTGAGAACTTAAAAGCAAATTCTGGAGTTTTCCTTTTTTTATTATCCTTAAAATTTTTTTGAATCTACTGGGGAAAAATTAAATGTATGCGCTCATGTCTGCACACAGTTTTTAAGGTAGCAAGATGCAAGAGACTCAAAATATAACATTTTAGAGGCTGGCCTCAGCTGATTAAAATCCCCAAACAGTTAACTTCTTAAGACTTCACTGAAAATTCAAGGTTGGCTCTGATGACGGCCCAATAAGCTGGAGCAAACTTCCYTGAACAGAAATACATCCCAGCTCTCATGATGAAGTGCAAAGCAGAGCCCAGCCTTATCCTGACGCCATGTCAGTGTTACTATACTTGTCCTTGCACTCTTATCCCCAAATCCCATACCTCTGGGGACATTCATACAGGCCAGCTCGAGACAGCTAAAGGCCACAGCTACCACATACACTTCACCCTGGTACATGCCAGTTCTCCCGCTGAGTACGAACCCTTTTGCTTTCCTGCTCCCCAGTTGCAGCAATCTGCACCAACTCCTCTCGGTTAAAATCYACCTACCAAGAAATTTGCCTCATGCAAATGAGAAAGAGGAATAAGTCAACTTTTYATCACTAATTTTTCTTCTAATAAAGTTGTATCTTTTCCCAGCAACAGTGGGGTAATATCTACGTCTCTTCGAGGTTCAGGACTGACCTACAATCATTTGGGCAATAAGCTCAACACAGGCTGCCAGAACCCCCTCGGACTACAGAAATGCTTCAGCAGGCAATTATTAGCATTGAGACAACAATCTAATATAGTGTATTAAATTATATATCTGAGTCTTCATTCAGAGGGAAAAAGATCATTTGTATTCTGGTCATTTGCAATGCTACCCAGGCAGGCTGGATGGTGAGAGAAGCTGTTAACTGGAAGAAAATTATCAGGTAAGAAATTTCTCATTTTGTTACGCAGCTTCTCCCCTCATTCACTGCTAATGAAAATAGCAAGTAGTGAATTATAGAGAAGGGGAAAGCAAAGAGAAGAAAAGTTTATTATTATTATTATTATTATTATTTATTCCTGTAGATTGTCAGGCAAGAGTAGGGGCTCCCCTGCAAAAAACAAGAGCTTTGTAAATGAAATTGTTATGTGGAAACCAGCCCCAACGGAGACGGCTGCTGCAGTGGACGTTGACCAGATGCAGAACAGCTACTGAGCTGTCCTTCCTGCAGTTAGGAATWTCAGAGACATGGGACACACAGGTCACAAAGCAGGATCCTAATTCTGTGGTTCAGTGAYCGGCACCTCCATTTAGCTAGACAAACCTGGAAGCAGGAGATGCAGCTGGAGATCTAYGTTCAGAGCATCACTCTGCTACGCACACGGCTGCAGCCAGCACAGAGCACACTTTTACTTAAAAATCACAGCGGTTGCACTGCTTTATCTTAGATGAAATGCTATCTTTTTGCCTTGATCACACCTAACGTGAGAAACAAGCAGGTGTTGAAGTACTTCTCCATCTTGCTCTGAAGGCAACTGGAACTTGCAGGAGCCCTGCACAGGCACGAGGACATTCCTGTGCTGTGTGGATGCACAGAGGGTCCRTGCAGCCCAAAGAGGAGCACTGGCCAGGTGGGAGCAGGCTTCAGCAGCAGCAGAGCACGGCAGGTTCTCCTGGGCTCACCTGGTCACATCGTCACAAAAGCCCATCCCAGTCAACAAACTTCTAACGCCTCCGGAGGATGTGCACTCGCTCCCTCCTCCTCTGCCCAGATATTGTAGGGATTTTAGGGAACATTGTCCCAGATGTGCAGTAGACAGTGCTGAAGGATCTTCCTACTTCGCCTGCAGCAGCTCCAAGGCTCCACGGCCTTGGCATTTGCAGAGAACACAGTAAGTGCAGTATAATTAGCGTGTGCTCCATATGCTCGAGCGTGGCAATGCCCCCGGATACCACAACTTCCCAARGAAGATGGTGGTGAGAAGCTCCTGCAGGAGAGCCCTCCACGTTGCCCGGGCACTGCAGAAGGAGGCTCTGCCTTCCACCATTTCTGCAGAGCTGAGAAAGCAACCGGGCCCCAGCAAAGCTCAGCAACATGATTCACCCCRAAGCAACAGAGGCAGTTCCAGCCTGTCGAGCTAGTGGCTACCAGAAAGAGCAGCCACGTGGCGGTAAAACCTCTTGTTCTGACTGATCTGAGCATGTTAGTGATGCACATCAAGTTTATATAGGAACAGGAATATATTTAAGATGTTGTTATAGCTACGGCCTGTGTTGCTAACTTTACAAGYTTGCACCAACCTGCCAGCTTTCTCTGGGTTATATGCACACGAAAGAAATTATTAAAGTTGCTGATTAAATAAACAGGTAAAAGGATCGGTTAACAGAAATGTCAGTAAGTCTCAATACTAGATAGATTGGCAACATATTAGAAAAGATAAGGTCCTGCAGGCCATGAAGTGTAATTTATTTTTTATATAATCATATTAGGCCTCTACATAACACTGGTATTGCAGGGGCAGGACGAAGGTCACTAATCACAACTCGTCTCATATAAAGTGAGAGAATTCATGGCTCTTTGTGCCATGCAGGCATTTTATTTTACAGCATATGGCAGAATATCAAAGTTGCTCTCCTTTATTTAATTGGGTAATGATGCTCTCCCCAGAGGWCTAATCTAAGCTCACGATAACACACCACATTATGGATGCAGTCCTTAGGAACAGACCCATGTGTCCATAGCSCAGCTGGACACAGAGATGCCCATTTCATGTGCCAGTTCATCTCAAAGCACCCAGCATTTAATGCAAGACTAATTTCTTAGAAATCATAAAGTTCATTTTTAACTAACCTCACAAACTTCTGCTCAGCAAATAACATTTAGTAACACTTTACTACTCCTTTATTACTGAATGAAACCAAAAGCACCAAAGCATCTTCTGAAATTTGGACTTAGCTGCCTAGTTTCCTAGTTCCTATTSTTCCATGGAATAGCAGCTTATTTGTATTTCCTTTCTTTAGATAAGGGTAAGACGGCGCGCTCTCTATGCTAGCTTTAACTAGGCAAACTTCTTCCACAGGAGGATTAAGCATCATTAACTGTGCAGTGAAATAAGCACAGGAAAATGGGCTGACAGAAGGCACAGATGAGGGAAGAGTGAGCAAGATGCACAGACAAAAACCTGTCCCCGAAAGAATGTGCATCTTATTAGCTAGATATGGCAGAGAATAATAAAGTCCAGCCTAAAATTCCCATGCAATTTCCTTCATGCCATCAAAATCAACATAAAAATCTTTAAACACTACAATAAATCCTGGCAAAGAAACATTACTGTCAATGGCTGCCAATTAAAATGAATAATCCGGGTTCAAAGAGTTCGCTGACACAACCAGGAGCTGCCACAAAGACTCTGAGGGAGGTGGTGGCCAACGGGTGCGGAGGACACGGGTGGACGTGAGGGAGCGACGYGGTCCCACCGCCACCGCCGACCTCGGGGCTGCAACCGCCCCGAGCGTCCCAGGAGCAGCGGGAAGCGGGAGCCCTCCCACGGTGAGACCTCTTTAAAGAGGAACCAAGTGCATCACGTTAAGCTCAGGAGCGGCCAAGTCACGTGAGTGTCCCTGGCGGGGGGAACGAGGGAAGCCGCGGCTTGGAGAGGCTCTTGGCCCTCGCCCAGGAGAGCTCTGTAAGGCCACACGTAAGCACGTACCGTAGGACACAGCCTGGCAGGCAGCCAAGGCTGCAGGCGCATCCTGCACCCTGCCCACGAGCGCCACCCAACACCCGGGGCCACCCAGCCCTGCCCAAGGCCACCACGGCAGCGACCCGAACGTCTCCGCTCGCAAGGTCCAACGCTCAAGGTGTCTCTCCAGAGTGGTTTTATGGACCAGCTGCCCTCTGCACGGACCCCACTATCAACCAGGATGCCACCCTCACTGACTGACACGACTGCAGGGCTACTGGTCCATATACAAAATTACAGGTTTAAGCATTTCCCACTTTGCCCAAAATGAGAGATTTGAACATTTCTTGATCATCTAAATCACAGCATTAATTATATTGGCATTAAACAAAAATAAAGGAAAGAAAATAAGAAAACAATGTCAGGGTTTTGTTATTTTCAGACACCACGATTTTCTCCATATTGTAGTAAAATTAAAAGTAAAAATCTTTGGACTCTGCAAGGAGAGTGAGGAAGCTTGCCAAATTTGGGGAGCCAAAAATTAATACAGTTTGGTTTTAGTCTCATTTAATTTGTATCATATTCTGAAGAGTAACTACACGACACTGCGGGGTTCCGTGTGTGTTCTGTCTCAATGATTGTTTAAAAAATTGGTTAAGGAAAGATATAAAATAAATTTTTTCCTTTGTTTATTTTGTCTAAATTGCCAGCGCTGCAAACTCAAGCTGGTATTTGAAAGTCAATCTGGACTCTTGCTAGTTACACATCCTTATTATCATAAACATTCCACWATTGGAAATTAGTCCTCGTGATGCTTACGCCAGAAAGCAAATAGCTATATTGCATCTGCAGGACCGAAAGTAGTAAAATGTAATAAACATTTATCTTTGCCATTGGCTCTGCAAACCAATCTGTTCAGTAAGTAGGTGCCATTTTTATACAGTTGCTTTGTTACTACATAATTATTGATATATTGGCCAAGTGCTCTCTCAAGGAAGCACTGTACTTAAAAATGAGCTTGTTATGAGTTTAAGGGTGAGCCCTATGATAAAAAAATGCAGCTAGATTTCATCACATACAAACTTTTAAAAAGCCACCCCAGAAAGTGTGCAGCAATTTTAAAAAAAAATGCTACATTTGAGGCAGGCTTTAAATGGCATGAGGCAAGAAGCTTTAATGTGATAGATAGATAGAAAGAAAGAGCTGGGGACATCTGTACAGAGAATAAGTTGTAGCTAGAAGGAGGAATTATCAAGCTAGTGATGTGCCAGCTTTCTGCATTTCAATTGCTTCACAGGCCATACCATAAAATTTGTTTGCAATGAAAGCAGTATGAAGAATTCCTGGATTTTTATTGCTCCCAGTGATATTCTACCCTGCTTGTGTACATGGATTGTATCCTTTCAAGTACAATACCATTTCATATTAGTACCTGTTTAAATTACTTGTCCATAAAAAATGTTCCATGTTCCAAATGCCTCAATATTAAATTTTCTGTTTCAGACCAAATACTTCAAGAGCCTGTATGAAGCTTTCAAAGGTAGGAGAGTTTCATGCAAGCTTTCTGAAAGCCTGGTTAAGGCAATAAACTTTAAATTAAAAAGAACACTGTTTTTCAGGAGAATGCAATCTTCTTTCCACCTTGTTACATCAAGCTTCCTCATCACTCACAGATTTATATGCCTTGGATTTGTCRAGCTGAACTTCAAGTACCAACCTTGCTCCCCATGCCAAGGCTTTGCACATGTAACAGTGCTGGGCAACAGCATATCTGAAATTACCCATTCCAGTCGATGGGTCCAAATGAACAACCAACCCTTGTGTGACTTAAAACAGCTATGGCAAAGGCAGAAAATGCAGCTTTTCCCRGACTTAGTTTTGAAATCAGAAAGCAGAGCCTATCCCTGGAATTTTATGGGACAGCTCCACTTGTATGGTACCTGGGCATGACGCAAGGGGAACCAAACGCTGGCAATGAGGCTGTTGGGAAGCTCACATGCAAAGCGCTGACACGGGAGGAACACAGTTCAAACAGCAAAAGCAGGTGCTCAGAAATGCCTCCCGTGCCCGCGAAGCTGCTCGCACAGCTCAGCCCTCCTCTGCCAGGCCGGGCTCCTGCAGCCCCCTGCTCCTGCGAGCAGCTCCCTGCCCGCAGCAGTGCAGCCCCCTGCCCCTGCCCCACCACCGCGGCTGCCTCCTCAAGCCCTGCCGTTGTGCCCAGCAAAGCCTCATTCCCTCATCTGCCAAAATGACCTTGAGCTAAACAACCTGCTATTGAAAATGCACGCATGAGCTTGTGACATTTTGGGTAGAACCAGGTTGGAGGGGCRGCTACACGTGCACTTAGGCCAGCGGATCTGCAAGGGAAGCAATGAGCAGGTCAAAGAGACCATCTTAACCTCCYTCTTCTGTACCCAGAACATCACATCTGGTCACAGCTGCTCTGTGTTAAAATCTGGGACCAAATTCAATCAGTACAGTCTAGAAAAGAATTTCATCTTTGAGCTTGGAGAGGAATGTAACATGACTGAAATTACTGGGTTGCAGGACACATTATGGAGGCAAGGGAAGCAACACTTCCGTCAGATGCAATAAGGTCTGACTTGAAAATAAGATGCAAAAATAAACTTTATGGAAAAGCACTTTCTCATTTACATATGTTTTACACAGTGAAAAGTACTGACAGAATACAATATTGACACTGGTGACACAGTCTCATGTTGACAAGGACACTGCTGCATTTCAATACCTGCCATCTACGGCAATGAGATCTGCACTATTTTCCTTTAACAGCAAAGAGCACTGAGCTTTACTTCTAAAACAAATCATTCATCTTTTTCTTATGCAGCCATTACAAGCTGACCACAGAGAACTGTTTCCCATACTTACCACCTGTGAACACATGCTCATTTCCCCCCATAACCAAATCCAATATTACACTTAAAAGGTAGTATCCTTCTACCCACCRCACAGCTGTTTTCATCTGGCTGATGAGCTTATACCTATCTCAAGATCACTTGAGTGATCTCAACAACATACAACTCATACAACTCTCCCTTATTTCATCCTCATTCTCTTATTTCTACTACACAGTTGTAAAAGCCTAGGTCTTTCATCACAGAAAACAGCTACACGCATTTGGATTTGGAATCTGAGCCTTCGCTTTACTTGAGTAAAAAATTACATAACTCAGCTAAATGTCAAAAGCATGGAAAAAATGCTAACTTCGAAAGTGAAAGAATGCATTTGCTGCTCTCTTTTAGGAAAGAGAGCTCAGCTGCAAAAAATCAGGAGAGTCGGAGTTTTTTCCAGTTTGAGCTACCTCACCCAGCACAGCCTGACGAGCTCCTCAGGCCAGTGTGGACGTCCTGACCCAGCGTAGTCCCAGGCAGCCCACGCAATCCCGAACAAGCACCTTTTCTGTTATTAATAACCAACCTAAAACTGGTTTTAGCTCCCACTTTCAACTGCTTTGCCTCRCTGTAATTAATGAACACAGAAAACTCTAAAAGCATTTACTTCAGCCCTACTGATTACATTCCAGGGTGCACATATGAAAACAAAATTTAAATTGAAACGCTGAAGACTACAGTAGCCTCATGTTGACGGGTCACTCTGGCTTCAGGTCAATGCAGAGTCTATTTTTGACTGCTTTGATTATAGTTGCTTACAGAATAAAAAATAAATAGCAATTATCTCATTGTCATGTAAGAAGAAAAGGAGCTAATAAATGAGCCAATCTTAAAGTAATATTGAAAAACAAATTATTTCAAATGCAAACCAGAGTAATAAATGTGGTTTTCAAAATTACTTTTAATTGCCAACTGTGTCGACATTAGTAACATTATCCTATTGGATAAAAGAACCATTTTAGTTTACAGAAGCATTTAGCAAACCAAAAATGTCCAACTATTACTATATAAGGCTAAACTCAATACTTYGTTTATCATCCATCTATAGAATCCTACCTGAAAATCCCTAATTACAAGATTCAGCTATGCAAGTTCTGTAGTCCAACAAACTCATGTATACATATACTCAAATTTACCTTGACTATCACAACAGTCCTATGGATTGCAGACTAAGAAAAAAAAGCAGCTGAAGTACGCAGGTGTTCGACCAAGTTAATCCATAAGAGGATATATGAACTAATTTTGCAAACTAAATTCAAAGCTGCCAAACAGAGGCAAAATTTCTTGAGCTCCTACACAAAAATATTCAAACCTTACAGAAATGACATGCCATTTTACATTGCTTCTATCACTGGATTTTCATTTTGCAGATATTTCCCTGAACAGCTGAATCTGTATCACAAGAAAATTAAACGCTAAGTGGAGGATTATTTTAGCTTTTTCTGTCTGAAAATGTAGGACAAATGCAAAATGGTCAGGATCCAGCACCGCAGTACACATGGCTCTTTGTCCATCAAATTAAACTCAGCGTAGCTAAGCCTTGCAAATCTGTCAGSACTGCTTTGCTTTCTTCCAAGGGCAAGTCTCGTGGCTTCCTGACCTAGGTTATCAAGCTTCTATTCTCAATAGCAGCTGAGACCACGAAGCCTCCCTGAACCGAACCTARGCCGGTGCTCCTGACATTTCAGGTACCCTGATGAATTGCTCAAACAAGATTCTTTTAAGTGGTTAGATGTCCATGTGAACTCCATGTCTTCTCTGTAGTCTCCACACACTGCACTTACCACAACTCTCTAACGGACAATTTCAGTTTGCATGGAGTTTTTTAGTGAAAGATTTTTCTTCCTTTCTCCACAGAAGGTAGGGCAGGCATGTCTGCTTCTTCTGAAAACAGCTCACCTAACTAAATAACTGCAATCATTAATAGGCTCAGATTTTGGCAGGAGAAAGGAAATCTCACATAATTCGCCTACCAGCAGGGAGTCACTCAGGCTTTCAGCTGGGTTGTGTCTATACGTGTCCATGTCGTCATCCTTTGCTTTAATCCACAGCCTACTTCAAAAAAAGATTTAAGAGAGGGGTGGTGATCCCAAGCAAGGCTAAATTTCCATAGGTGCCATGAGAATCAGCAGCTAGAAAGAAGGGAGTAATTTTTAAAGAACTTATCCTGCCACTGAAAGYCCACGCTGTGACCTAGCAACTTTTAGACACTTGTGAGTATAAATGGAAGAGAAACCTTGAGAAAAGCCCCAACAGCAGAAAAATCTTAGATAGCAGCTTAAACCTTTTCAGGCACCTGAATCAACCACAAAGCCCAACTCTCTCCATTAGAACAGCTGTTTTTGTAATACTGCTAGTTATGCAAGGGGAAAGGATCATTTCCAAAGCCCCAGGTGAGTTTCTCCCCTTCTCTCTGCTTGTATTTCTCTGGACAGCTTGGCCTAACCCTACCAGGCATAAATCCCACCCATAAAGTAGGTACAGCAGATGATGGCCAACCTGGACCTCCTGTCAATACAAAGGAGGACCCTGCATAAGAAGCATTAAAACATAGTGTTGATGCAGCTGCATCCATCTATTAAATATCAAACTCAGAGTGAGAGCCCTCACTTGGCACATCCAAACTCTTCTCCTAGCTGAGCTGCTCTGAGCAAAGGCTGCAGAAGCAGCTACTGCTGCCTCCTCCTCCAAAGGGCCTCCAGGCAGCAGTTGGCTCAAGTGAGTAAGAATAATGCAGCTTTTGCCTTTCTTTCCCCAAGCAAGGGAGGATAAGGTCTTAAAAGGCAGGTTAGGCTTCTCATCACAAAGCAATGTAAAGCTTTCGCTGTACTCAAATGGAGAATAAAACTGATTTTCTGTCATGCTTTTATCAAAAAAATTCAGGAGACAGAAAAGATGCATTGTGTGTTGGCCGTGGTACAGCTGAGGTGATACAGGAGCAAGGCAAGTCTGAGAAATAACAGACCTTAGAAAAGCTTTCAAGATGTTAAATCATTTCCCATTCCACATCAAAACTTTATGAAACAAAAAATAAGAGAGAAGGGAAAAGCAGACTTGCCCCTGGAATAGCTGTGATAACAAGACAACCAGGTTGGGTCAGCCAACAACTGCTGGACAGCTGACGACCTTCATCTGGGACATGACCAAGTCTGGGTGAAGTCCCTGGACTGCTCTGTGCAGGGACCCGATCCATTACCTCTGATACCCTCTGCTTACTATGGCACTGAATATCCAAGGACAGTGTTTCTTGACTAAGATGTCTGACAAAAGAGGCATGAACTTTCCTATCGAGAGTTTCTGTTCTGACAAACAAATCCTTTAGGAAATTGCTAACATGATTGCCTCTAACAACATATTCACAAGGTTCAGCTTATGCTTTCCCTCAAATTTCTYTCTTTGATGCCTGGAACAAACTGCAGGTTTCTCCACATCTCCTCTCCGCAGTTCTTTGGAGATCTTTTCCACCTAAACAGTCCTTTACCCAACTATGTGTTTAGTTTTATTCCCTTAACCTCTCTAGTAACTCACTGCATCAATGCACAACATATTTACAGCATTCCTCTCCTTTAATGAAATGCAAAGTTCTGCCCCAAAGAAAGTGTACACAGATTTTAGAGTAACACATGCACACGCAACAGTCATAAGTGAGTGATATACATAGTTAAATAAGGAAATTGTGTCATCTGTAATTCAAGGCAAAGACTTCAGGTATCAAAAACCTGCACTCAAAGCAGCTGGTGGTCTCCTATTGCCATGCTGGCTGCAGCAAGCTCTTCACATCTCATTAACAACATAATGAAGGCTCAATCAGCAATATCGTCTAAGACTGCCAAATATAGGAATATAGAGGCTAGATTAGAAAGATTAGCTTGTGTCAAGGTTTTCATTGCTTACTTCTTAAATTAGTGAAGAGCTAGTCCCACCACAGAAAATACATTCCAGTAAGCAAAGAGAATATAAAGAAAAAGATTGAACCAAGCGGTAGTGGTATCGCATGAAGGAGCTGGTACCTGGCAGGTCAGCCAGGCTGCCAGTGCCCACAGGTGGTGCTTAAAACCACCRAGTGAAGGCACCATTAAAGTCAGAGCAAGAAGAGTGATTAGGATGGGGACACGCATGCTTACGCTGATGACCAAGTGTACTTTGCATACATAACATAATTAGGGCTCAGCTCAGCAGCTTTATTTCTCATGTATATGATAATTATGATTTAATAGGGCTTCATAATGTTCTCCCTAATTACTGATTATATCTTTTTATACACTTTTATATTCACATAGACATTCATATATTTTCAAGCGGRTGGCACTGATGCACGCAGACGACATCGGAGGGAGACAGGAAGGTAACAGCAGAAGAAGCCAACCCGCAGCAGGAGCCAACATCATTTGATTTATTAAAAAGCGACAGCAAGAGATGGGGCAGCCGTGAGCCTCCCAATCAACCCCGTGAGGTGAAAGATGAGGAAAAACCACCCCCTCCGTGGTGGTGACCAGCCCAGYGGGTCTCACACAACTTCATCTTGAGCCGCTCTTCACATAGTCCTCAGATGAGTCACAAACTGCTGGGAGCAGGGATCAATGCCAGCTGTCTGCACGAGGTCCTTAACGCCCACAGAAATCAATGGAAACATCTTCTGACCTCAGCCCCGCGTTGGATTACGCCGACAGCAGAAACAGAGGCATAAACACAAGGAGTAACAAACGAGCAAGCTATTAATTACAAGCCAGGGCGAGCACAAAAGCTCTCTCAGGTATTTCCAGCTCCGGGAGCACCGCGTGCAGCTCGCTGGGCGCGGGAGCAGCGCAAGCTGGTGCACACAAWGTGACACCTCACAGCCACTCTTTGAAACTACTGCCCAAAAGCACCTCTGGTGATTCGGATTCAAAACAAAAACTGAACCAAGTCTGAAACACCACCTGGATACGATTTACCTAGGGTAAATCATATAAAGTTGGCCTGCAAGTTGCACCGTGTGTTTTCCCTCTGTTACTGCTAGACCTTCCTCAGTTTTCACCCTGGTTAAAACTAAGTTTACGACCTGATCCATGTGGCAAGAAGAGACGACCCAGACTTTGTACAGCCTGGCAGTGAGACACAGGAAGGGCAGGGAAACATCCTGCAGACCTCAGGAGCACACAGACACCAAGAGAGATGACAAATTATTCAAAGTGATACTGAGGGATCTAAAAATAAATTACAAAAKGGGATATTTATGTAGAAGAACGTATTTCTTGAGAACAGTTTGTGGCATTTGAGTGTGGCAGTCTCCTAAAATAAACAGGGCCTCCTTTTCAGAACTTCAAGATCAGGATGGACACATATCCCTGTGGAAAGGGTGCTGGGATGCTGCACTGCCATGAAAATGGACAGACGAATCCACCACATCTCCAGCTCTGCAACAGGGTTCCCACAATAAAGCCCTTTTATTATGAAGAATAAGAAGGCAGCAGTTTGCAAAGACTCAAACAGATTTCAGCTTAAACGTCTCTCCAAATTAAAATCTTTGTAGGAAAAAGTAGTCAAATGTAGTGTTTATTCCAAGCATTTTACTGCTTCAGTTTAATTAACCCAGTACCTTACATGCTGTCTTTGTAATGCAAATTTGCTAAAATACGATGCTTTCCATAAGAAAATTTACATAGACACTCTCACACTGCTCAAACACAAATTATAAGTGCATAAAAAATATACTAACTAACCCTTAATACTTCGGTTCTGCACCTAAGTCTTATCTGCACAAGCAGTTTGTGAATGCAGAAACCTTCTGCTGTTGCTGCAGCCACCATGGCACAAAGGTGCAAGATTTCCCAAAGCAGCTGATGCAGGCAGTTATAAACTGAATTACCACAGGCAGAAGCCAAATGCAAAGACTTTGGAGAAGGCTCCTACAGAAGGCTTTTTTTTTCCCTGAGGAAGAGAGATCATTACAGAGAAGAGAGAAGACACCCTTTTAAGGAGGCTAAAACCTGCACAGACTGCACCTGTAGCTGAGTTTCTATTTCAGAGACACCTGCCCAAGTTCTCTGTGCCTCCCTATGAAGTTTCTGGTGAATTCTCACCATGCAGCACCACACATGCTGTTTCCAACCACTGCATTGGCTTGACTTAATGCTTCCATCTATCCATCCATCCATCCATCCATCCATCCATCCATCCATCCATCCATCCTCAACATGCCCAGCCCAACAGGAGAAGTAAGACCATCCTGGTGAAGGTCTCCAGCCCAACCCATCCCAGATGTTCTGCACAGTGCAGGATCACAGCAGGGAAAGGGGGAAGCAAAGGGAGGTACAGTTTTTATTTCATGATTTCCTCAACTGTGTCAAAAGGCCAAAAATTTCCCGGGAGGATGCAACGTTATGATGACACTCTCCTTTTTCCAATGGATTTACTGTAACAAACTTATGGCCAACTAAGATTCATGTGGTAAGGTACACTCAAGCTCAAAGAACAAATCCAGACTGATTTGAACTAAATCCAAATGTGCCGAATAAATAATCTCATAATCTTCTCCTCCCAGCTCACATCCCCTCCACAGGTACCAACTACCCATTTCCAGGGATGGTCTATAATTGGCCATCACAAATCAAGCTGCAAACAACGTCTCTCAACCTATTTTATAGCTTTGAGAATTGCCACTTCTTTCTCAGACATGAAGTAGAGCCTGGACATAGTCTGATTTTTCCAACTACACCAGTTGGGTTGATAGAAGATACTAGCTCTGTGAACAAATCCTTGATTTACTGGCATTATGGGGCAGAATTCCAGATACCCTTTCCCTTAGTGGCAGAAACATCTACACTTGTTTTCCAGTGGAATTCAGAGCTACGAGGCACAAATGAGCTATAGGAGGCATCTTCACAGGGAATTTTCCTTATTTTACRTAAGAACTAGAAAACAAAAAACACCCTATAAAATGGAGAAGGATTGGGCCATGTGCATACAACACGTAGCAGGTATTTAGGATGCTGCCATTCAACTGGGAATACATGCCCACAGCTTGACTTTACAACAGTCAGATGTGAAGGCTGAGCATATCCTTCCAGCTCCCCTTCCCTTCACTAATTTATTTGTTTATAAACGTTGTGAACATTTCATTCAAAGTTTCAGGCAATTAATTTATCCATGTCGTGTGCAGAACATGGAGATGATCAACATGGGCTATGTCACCACAGCTCCGTGCTGCCACACGTGCCATCTGCCACCAGGTCTATCTCCCAGCCTGCCCACGTCACCCGTCACCACTTTGTCCTCCAAAACACACCAGGGTTCATGACCTACTGCTCAGGAATGTAAAGGACTTCCCAGGGGAAACCAGGGCCTCAAAGGGATGAGGCACAGCAGCATCTTCAGGCAGCTGCCCCAGCCACCACAGTGCAGGGCTGGGAGGCAGGGAATTGCACCACCGTGCACCTACCCTGCAGCACAGGGAATCTGATTTAACAAGAAACTTTTAAAGGTATAAAATCATCAGAGCCACTCAGAAAAAAAAAAAAAAAAAGCTTCTGGCAGGACCTACAATCAAAACACAACCAAACCAGTAATTCTGCAAACATCTTCACAGCACACAAAGAAAATATGTACCTGCTCAAACATCTGCAATGATTTTCTGGATGTGTTCAAAGAGAACGAATACACCGAAACCTATTTGGTTTTGGACATTCAGTTAATTTGGCAGGTCCTCCACTTTTGGGGAGAATGCAGAAAGCAGACAAGCCGAGCGAGCAGCCGGGCATTCTCCTGCCCACCTGCCTGAAGGCCGAYCTAGAGGAACGTATCTGACTACACGAGCTTAGTTTCATCTCACTTAATCCTCAGCCCATCCATTAAAATGGTCAATAACGATGCCAGCTGAGAAACGTCCATCACTGGAAACTCATTTTTACAGGTCATTGGGTAGCCAGACAACAACAGCTTCTAGCCATTACTGACCTCTCTTAGACATGAACCACTGATTTCCCGGAGAAAGGCAAGTCGTGAGCCATACAATTTCTTAATCATAATTAAAAAAAAAAACAAAATCAGTCAACTGTTTCTATATGATTTCGTTTGCACAAAATATAAACATGCAATTGCCCAGCTCCATTTCTGGGATGCAAATGCCAACTCAATAAGAACCTGAATGCATTCAGTTCATCTGCTGAGGCAAGGATTACACTATTAAAAGTAGGTGTTGTTAAACACATATTAGCACCAGAACAGTTTGGAGATCAAAACGTTCTGGTGAATCAACTCCCGAGTCAAGTGACAAAAACAACTCAGACAGGTGTATTTTGTGATGGAAAAATTAACCATGATAAAGAAAAGAATAAAATGCCCTTTAAATATGTTCAATTCTACGTTACATTAAGATGCAGAAGAAATAAAAATAATTGTCAGGGCTATAAAGCTGAAGCACAAATAAGAAAAAGCAAAAAAACTGCCTGGATAACTGGCTTTCACAGAACTGTCTGCCTTAGGTACCTGGCTTCAGTTGATCGGTCCTGCTCTTGCTGTTCTAATCAGTGCTATTTGCTCCCGAGAGATTTGGGAGGTTTAAGAAAAATGGAATATAACAAAATACACATCAAAATCCACATCCAGAAGAAAAAAGAAAGACATATAAAYATTTATTTTCTCTTTCAAACTTTTTAAATACCCGCCACTTGCAAATGACAGATGATTCTCAGAGAAACAGACTGCCTTATGTCTCCAATAAAATCTATCCTGAGCAAGCCTACCTTGATCTAAAATTCTTATGCTCAGGYGGTAATTTCCAGTTATATTTACAGGAATTTGCTTCCTCCGATTTCATAATTGAATCTGCATGGCTCAAAATAGGCCCATCAGTTATCATATGACTGCAAACCTACTTGCCTACAAGACATATTCTCAAGCTGCAGAAAAATGTTAGGCCCTCCAAGTTTTCCCAAGGAGCACGTGTCCATGACCAGTGTCTCAGACTGTTGCTCTCATGACTGCCAGTCTCGTGACTCCTATATCTTTATGTTAGAGCACCTCACAGAACTGCTGTCAAAGTAACAACATAGAAATTGCACAGGATAACCACAACTGGCTCCACGTGTCCGACATTTCCACCCTCGGGCACATACTGAGCAGCTCTCTTACTCACCAGGCTCCCGCTCCTTGGTAGATATGCACTCTTTTATGGACTCCGTTATGCCAAGACTAGCTGCAGTGGGGAGCGGGCCGAGCAAGGATTCCAGAGCGGGTGGCCTTACAGGAGCTTCATTCCCGTTTCTGCATTCCCCATCTGCATTTGTTTTTAACCTATCCTTCTCAAGAAGTTCATTATAAAAGTCTTTGTTTAAGTGATTAGCAGCTGCTTCCAGTTCCTCATCTTCTGCCTCCTCCTCTCCAAATACGCTAGAGGTATTATCTTCTATAGAATCTGAACAGGGGGAAAAAAGCAACAAATCATTGCACACCATCTGTTACAGAAACTGAACAAATAGGCATTTACTTAAAGAATAAAAATCTTTACAAAAAAAAATCTGTAGAAGAAATGCACAATATTTACCATGTACAACTATATAGTTTTCAGATGTTCTTTAAATTCGTTATCTTGGCTATGAAAAGATATTTTTGTGAATGCAGTCATCATTTAAAATAGATGCATTGTGTTATCAAAATGTGGCTGGGTTTTGTGACAGCAGCCAACTATTTCCCAGAATAATTAGGAATAAAAAATAGCCAATTCAACCTGCACAAAGCCCTTCCACATCAACTCATCAACTAGGGGACTGAGGGGCAGAAGGCCCTAGGTGCTGGCCCATGATACTTCTGATGCAGAAAAGAGTATTCTCACATACTAGTGCCAAGCTCACTGTATCAGGAAGGAAAAACGAYCGAAGTCATTAATGAACTGTAATTTAAATGAACAATTTAATGAACTTTTTTGAAGGTTGATATTTGCAGTAACTAATAATACACATCCAAAAGCAGATAAATACAGATCTTTTGCAGTACAAGCATATATACGATCACAGTTATTACAATAAATTTCAAACACATTAAGGCAGGATCTGAACCCATTGTTATTTAAGTCACAACATTTTATAGACTTACCATCTTTAGTGAAATTTGCAAATACTCCTTTTGCTTTTGGTCTACTATTTTCTAATTCAATCTCTATTTCATCTTGATAGCTCGATATTTCACCTGTAASGACGAAATAAAAATAGAACTCAGCCATCACTGATGTAATTCTGCATAAATGAGTGAAATGTTACACTGAATATGACTTATACCTTCAAAATCCTCCAGCTTTTTCGATAATGCCTTCTCAAGCTGAAATAAAAATCAACAAAACAAATTAAACATGAAGTTATTCAAAAAACCCTTGTACTATCTGTGAACTATATATTCGAAAACCAACTGCATGATATTTTAAAAGCAATAAGCAGGTTTTGAATCACAGTTCAAACTGCTTCCTAGTGTYGGGCAGGTAAGATGGACAAGTTTCAAAATGCTGACCCATTTCAAGAGTTATTTCACCAACCTCTGTCTCTCTGATAGACCCAATACCTCAAAAGGACCTTGATTCTGGCAAACTGCAAATAAAAGTTCCAGTTCTTCAGTCTCTACAACTGTGTCGCACTCAATACAGTGCACAAGCAAGTGCAGACTGTTGTACTGARATCACCCAACAAGCTCTTGAGGACACCATAAACATGCCAGCAGATTTTTAAATGACAGTATAATATTTAGAATATTAGAAGTAAAACCCTGAAACATGAATAATGTAAGATGTGGCTGGGACGGTTACAGAATCTTCTCTAGAGTCAGGCTTTAGTCAGGCTTTGCAAGGAAACAAAGCCACACACTAAAACTAGTCTCTGTGGCGGCATGTGCTCCCTACCACAGAATAAAATGAGCAGCCTAACTGAAACAATTAGGGTATGTGTTTTCATGTGTGTGAAAAAAAAAATCTTATAGGCAAAGGCAGTTCTCCCAGCTGTGGTGTCTCCTTGAAAAAAAAACGCAAGGTTCCTTCATTAAAAAGCATACACCTTTCCAGTTGTGATCTTTGCTGAGCAGGATGGAAGGGTGTACACGGCACATGAAGGAAAGTACAGACATTAGGACAGCTACCCAAGATCTACATGTCACATGTTTGGTTTCATTAGTCACATGAGATTCCARTTTTTTGAAGACCAAAAAATTTGGGGCTTGGGTAAAAGTTGGGAGCACAAGGAGAGAAACACACATGCAGCACATAGGTGAGCATAAAGAAGAAAACAACACTTCATGTAACTGCAGCATCCTGCAAATGGAGACAACACCTGGGCAGAGTTACTGAGCCCCAACCTGCAACTCTGCAACCATTTGCTAAGCACCAAATGCTGCTGTTCTGCAAAAASAGAACCTTGGCTGCTGCTTCTCCACCCCACCAAAGGTCCTGGGTGTGCACTGAGAGCACTGCAAGAGCTCAGCACTCCCTGCWGCGGTTGACTCAACTCCAGCCATGCTTTGATCCCTCGTCAGGAGACATTTACAGCTCCCTCTGGCAYACTCCAGAAAGAGCAGGCCGCCCTCGAGGAGTGAGGAAAAATGAGAGGGAACAAAATGGGAACTCAACTTTAATTTACTGGGAAGCACCGCTACTGAAACAAGCAAAAACTATCCTTAAGTTTATGGGCATCATACATGTTAACACTCCTCTTAAGAACCTCAGAAGMGATTCAACCAAACTGCTCAGTCAGCAATTAGTATTAACTGATTCAAAAAGAGACATAAAAAAGGCAGAAGAGCAGAAAGAAATACACAGATTGTTCATTTCAGCACCCACCTGCTGTATCTTCAATTTTTTTTGACCTGCTGTAAATGAAGGAGGATCACATTCTTCTTCCAAGTCAATCTTCATAAATTCATCTATGGTTAGCTGACTTGTTGGTGTATCTTCAAACTCCGTCAACCTACAGAGGGCATTGAGTGTATTACTGTGACACTTTCAGAGCTTCATTAAAAGTAACAAAACTTGTTAAACTGCTTGGTTACAGAATAAATGTCATTCTTAGAAATATTGGCTCAAGCATAGAAGAGTTTGAAACTGAAGTGATACTAATGGTTTTCTCTGCTCCTAAGTAAGCATCTTCACATATCACAAATTAGCCTTTACTATATTATGTAAAAAAAAAAAAAAAAAAGAAAAAAACACACTTTTTTGATGAAGAAATGCTAACCAGAAATGGGGAAGCCACTAAGGTCAGCTTATGCAGACTAATAAAACTGAGATGACAAATACACAATACATTCCTCCTATCCACTGCTTTTGTAATCAATGCCAAAATTTGCAAGATTCCCAAACTAAAATATCTGCTATTAGAGCACAAAAGTATGTTCAAAAATACTCTTAATAATCAGCATAATTCACACACAGCAAACGTTAAAGTAACATATTTTTGATTGACTGTAAAACAGACAACAAATGACCTTCCCAAGTCACAAACAGGCAGCTGTGAAACAAAGGGATCATCTGCACATTGCAAAGATCAGATAACTGCCTATAATTGGATAACAAGCTAAATATTTTTCAACATTTGCATTTTTAAAGTTACTACGTATGTGAGAGAGAAGACTAGGTGCACAGGGTACTGCCATGAAACCAGTTGAAACTTTCAAATACTGAAACTGGAGAGAGACCCCTCTTTCACAATATCATCCACAAACTCCAGTGTTTTACACAGGTGGCTGAGAATGATCATATCCATTTTACAGCTGGAGAAAACAAGACAAAAGGTTAAGTACAAAGCCAGGTCAGGGAACGTCTGGCAGAAAGCTCTTCTGACAGAAAGTGCCCTTTTAATAATACCAACATTTTCCATGGGAAAACTGCAGTGATGGGCCTGTAGCTGCTTCGCTGCAGTATTCTCATCTTCCAGAGGAAGCAAAGCTGTCAAGAGCTCCCATCTGCAAAGCCAGGAAACTAAAAGATGGTGATTCAGTGCTCCCAAAACAACAGGACCTTGCAGAATTTCCCTCCTCAAAGGACCAAAAAAAAAAAAAAAAAACCATTTATCTTTTGGAAAAAAAAAAAGTCCAAACCCAAACCAAGTAGGAATTTTCTCTAGGATAGAAAATCAGTTTCCAACAAACTTCAGTTAAAATGCCAAGGTCAGCCGCACCTGATCACACTCACACTCTTTCTAAGTAACTATCACTATCTGTATTATTTTAGTTATCTACCTCCTCAAATGAGAGAGCCCTTGGGCTATAAACAGAAATCATTCTAAATAAAAAAGACTAAGTGAGGGAAAAAAACATTTTATCCACTTTACAGATGGAGGAAAAACACGAAGCAAAAGGACACTGGCACACTTTGCTGCAGGCACCTTGCTCCCAGAGCAGATCTTGCAGGACAGGGACACATCCCCTGCTGCAAAATGCATTGGAGGAGTCTAGCAAAAAAATCAGGAGCGAGCAGCATTCTGAGCACACAGAGCTGTGCCTGCTCATACCAGCACTGCTGAGGAGAAAGAAGCATCCAAATCTAGCCTCTCTTCCAGAGTTTGGGCATCTCCATGAAGCACCAAATTCAACAGGTGCTTGAGAGCGTCTGATAGCCCAAAATCTCTTCCTTGACCTGATAGTCGAAATCTTCCCTTCTCTCTCTTTGAAAGAAGAGTTGGTAGGACCGGAGGATGTTGTTGACAGTGAGAGCACCCAGCTTCTAATGAACAGGCTAGAAATCCTTCTCAGCGTACCTGGCTTCCAGTGTGAATCCTCCATCTTCAAGGAGAGAGCCTCATCCATCAGGATGGAGGCAAAACGTGGCTAAGCACCATTACTATTATATTCATTCAAGATTCACTTAATACTAAATCCATAAATCATTTTAGAAGCAGTTTCCCAGCCACCATCATTAAACTATGCAGTCCCTTCATGTGACCGCCCCGAGGCCAAGTGWCCAGAGCAACTGAGAAAACGTCTGTGACAAAACCAGTTGTCGATGAAGGAAGGTGTGACACGAGGCCACCATTCCTGGATCTCASCTCCTTCATCCACACATCTCACCTGGTCCATCACATCGCCCACCCCATGCCACCAAATATCCCTCACCCCACACCACCAGACGTCACCCACTCTTCCCCTACCACACACACCCGTCCTGCGCCACCAGACATCCTGCACCCTGCACCTGCCAGGTATCACCAGCCTGGCACCAGCAGATGCCACCCTGAGGGTGAGCCATCTTGCAGAGAGCTTGCATGAGCCTCAGCTTAGGCCTGGGCTCCAGCCCTGAGCTCAAACACCAGCACCCGTAGCATTACCTGCACTAGGACTGCGCCGAGCGACATGGTCGCTGCTGGCCGTGTCAGGAGCTCCAACGCACAACATGGCCTGGTCTGAGCTGCCCAACGCAGGCACCAGCATCTCTGCAGGCCTGTGTCCTTCCCTGGACCCCATCCAGCCACACAAGGTCCCTGCTCCGTGARGTGACCACCGGAGGAGCCACAACGGGTGTCAGCGACCGCCGCGCGGCCATGGCGGCAGCGGGAGCGGCACGGCCTGGCCGTGGGCCCAGGGCCCGCCAAGTCGCTGTGGGAGGCAGAGCTGCCCACTCAACATTTTTGCCTTTAAATCAATACAAATAAATACCTGCGCTTGCCAGCCGCCTGCCTGCCTCGACATTTTACACCGGCTGATACCCAGTCTACATATTTTTAAACATTTCTTTGATTTTACCCCRTGTTTGGACAGATGCCAGCAAGGCAACGTGCCGCTGCACGCCGCAGCCTCCACGGCTTCAAACGGGGTAACGGCAGGTTGGCAGCTAACAAAACCTGACGCAATCTTAATTACAAGCACGATAACTTGAGGGGCAAGGGAGTGCCCTCACCAAGGAAAAAAATAGCTACAGGCTGTTTTTTAAGTTGCACATAAAAATGATATCTAAGTTCATTTTGTACTTCTGTTAATCTAAAGAGATCTGATAAAAGTAGCTGTTTTAAGCCATGCATAGATAGAGGAAAATAAACAGATATACAAATTAAGATATTAATTCTTTGGCACTAATTCAGAAGGGCGCTAGAAACAGAAACTGGCAGGCAAGTATTTTCTATTTATAGCCGCAGCAGAGGCAATCGCTCTCAGGCTGAGATTCAACTTCCAGTATAAACGCTCCTATTACAGTTTCTCACAGGCTCTTTCAAGCAAACTCCTTTGGGACAAAATATTTTCCAGACCTTGGTGTCATCTGCCTCTAACCTCAACTCGTCTTTTTTTTTGATTCCAGAGAAAAAAATATTTCCACCGCTTTTGTTCAAACCGGGTGCAGATAAAGCACTTTGTGCGCAGAGCAGCAAACCGATTCCATTCACACTTAATTTAGCTCCCAATAAGGGAAAAYGGGTCAGTCACTTCGAAGTTATGAGCAACGTTGTTTCGCATTTTGTTTTGTTTCGGGGAGCCTGTCCGGTGGAGACTCCTGAATCCAGACTGTGGTTAAGGGGGAGAAGCTTCCCACGCGGCGCTTGCTGCTCGGCTTCAACGTTTTCTGCCAATTCTGGTGTGGTGGGACACAAGGAAGGCCTGAACCATGCCGGGCCTTTCGGAATTCCGCCCAAGCACTTCAGGAAGCCCAAGCCCAAGATGGACCTCTCAGCTGGCCAAAGCAGAGAAGGCCACACTGGCTGCCCCTCCGCAGTCAGTGCAGAGTCAAGCTGGCAGGGAGATGGAAAACTCCGGTCAGTGCCGCAGCATCTCACTACCTCTACGTATGCAGATCTACGCAGCATCTCACCACCTTATGTGCAAATCGACATTCAGTTATAGGAGGCAGATAGCTTAAAAAGAGGTACCTTGTGCAATCGCTATTTACTCACCACAAAGGTGACCACCTATTGCACTATCCTGCTCTCCCCATTTTTCCTTCCGTGCCAGACACTGCTTATGCAGGAACTATTTATGGAAGTATGCAAAAACATACCCTAACAGTGACACTTAATATGTCAGAACTAGTTATTTAATATTTCCTCCATGACATAAAAAGYATTTTGCGGTCTTCACTCTACTGATATGAAAATAAACCAAAGCATAGGCTCTTCATAGATAATCACTGTACATATCTATAACTCAATATATTCTTACTTAAGAAAGGTATTTTAAAACCCCATCAACAAGTATCTCAATATTAAAAGGAAGCACAAGATCAGAAAAGATCTTGTTACTATGGTTTTACGATTTAAAATTCATCACCTGAGCTGCACTAAATTACTTTGTTCCTAGCCCAATGCAACTGCAAAGAGAAATATTTTCACTTAATCARCTTCCATGATATGTTATATTAATACATTTCCCTGCTCTTTTGCAATGGACTAGGAGCATGCACACACAGCCACTTACTGAAAATTAATTGGTGACTGGTAATTTACTGTATTCATTTGCTGGCAACTCTCCGTGGTTTCTTTAAGTATCAGAGAATGGAAACCTTGAAAGATTTATTCCTGTACCAATGAAAAGTGCCATTAAGAAGAAGTTGCTTTTACTTGCTTCCACCAAAACAGAGATTTAAAATTATGACAAATTTGTTACCATAAATTTTGAAGTCCTGCAAATAGTTGCATCCGGTTAACCCCGGTTAACGTTTATGCACATGGTTAGCCCACTAATAAGCTCAGTGACAGACCTTCCTGGGCATCCCTGAAACCTGCCAGTCAAACACCTGCAGTTTTTTGTTCCAGTTCCTTCCCCCTCCCCAGTCAAACATTTACACCATACTAATGAAGCAAAGTATTTTAGCATTCCTTAAAATTTCATTTCATTAGCTTGGTTCCTCCACTGCGGCATGTTAAAACACTTATCATCTCCCAGAAAAGGAAAAATAGCATTCAGCTGAATTTCTTAACAGAGCCACACAGATAAGGAAAGTGAAAACCACAGAAAACTGTTTACAAGATCCAAGCCCAAGTTACTGCTAATAAATTAATTACTGTACCAAAAGCAACAGAAAAAATAATTTTGAAATGCCAATTTTAAAGAAGTACAAAGTACTGAAATACATAAGGAATCTAATGAATATATTAGCTTACTAGCTGTAGAGAAGCAGGATTTAGATAGTAACATTGCCTGAGAACTGGATTCTTCAAAAATAAAGCCTTTTTTGTTAAAACAGACAATCCAGMTTGCCGAGATAGGCACCTCCAACTTGCATGGATAAAGCTGACTTTTAGCCCACTGTACCAGAAAGATTTCTAGAAAACATTTATAAGCCACTTTAAATTATTTAACTTGAAACATCAAATATTTCTCAGTTTAATTTCTTCATTTACCCGAGTAGCGATCAGTGAGGAAGCTCCACAGCTGCTCGTTTGTGATGAGATGGAAACCCCCAGCAGCTCCTTCCCATGGGGACCTGCCCCTTTCCCTTCCGTGCAGCACTTGAACCAAAAGCACTTACTTGGCTGCCTTCCTGCACATCCGTCACCGGATTTCCACACTCCCAACAGCTTATGGAAACGCCTCTCACTTAGTTCATCAGGTGGCAGGTTTCCTGGGATTTGGACATGGATTTTACTTGCACCACGGCAGAACAAGCACATCTTCAAGCCTCTCCTTTCAGCATCCTAACTCAATAGGCTCTGGTATCCCAGATTTCCGACCCCACAGCCTCGTATCCCTCACCGTTGTCTCGTGGATGCCCATCCTGTGCCCATGGCCACRCGCTCCTCTCCCCGCTTGCTGCGGCAGGAGTCTACCCAGCCCGAGACTGTGCTAGCTCTCGGGGCGCCCAGTTTACGTGAGCTACATACTGCTGCAATGAAAGTAAGACAAGCTGCAGGCAATACATTTCTCCCTATGCATGAATCTTTAATTTTTCTCATTTTCTTCCAGAAAACTACAAAGGCAGTCATTGAAAGAGCTACAGTTGGATTCACAGGGMTCCAGAAAAGGACCCTATGTACGAAAATCCCTTCAGTAACTTCACCCAGCTTGGTGACTTAAGCTACAGTGTAATGAAGTCTTGCCTTCCTTCACCAAAAATACTCCTTTGTTCTGAAGAGAAATACCTCAAATATAAATGTAAAGCGCTTTAATCCAACTCTGGCTTTTTATTTCAATGCCTTCTAAACAAACCTTTGCTTCTGCTGAAATTTACTCCACCTGAATGTTCATCATAAATAGGTYTTATAACAGACAACACTTCATGGAACGTAGAAGTAAAAAAAGCAGTTCAATTTAAAGATAAAGAAAAGAAGCTAAAGAAGTGAAGTGCTAGCATTAAGAATGATAAGATGATTTATTTTAATTTCTACTGAAGAAGTGCCTAAGATCTCCAAAGAGGCATAAGGGCCCCACAGTATTAGATAATACACAATGGACAAAAATCACAAAAATATTCTCATTGCAGATAAGGTGTCATTTGTTATACAGAAAAAAAGCACAAACTAGGTGATTAAACAGATGAAGGAGSAGAATATACAAAGGTGACAAAGGCAGTAGTGAAGACAGGTGAATTAAACAAGCCAAAGTGTCAGGATTATAAACTAAGTAAAAGGTTTGGTTTTATTAAAAGTTAATTTCTGCTAACTCCAAAAATGATTACACAGAAAATAACAATTTGACTAATTAGTTAATATTTGTACAGTGCTTTGAATATATTAAGTGATATATAATTTAATATCCTTTCAATTAGACTGGAAATGAGATAGACAGAATTATCAGTGCATTTATTAATATTTAATACATTCTCACTGAGAACAACAGCAACAAGCCTTACATTTTAATTGTGCACTTCAAAACATAAAGCTAAAAAGCCCCATGAAATAATTATGACATTTTCTTACCAAGATCTCCCAAAAAATGAATCACAGAGTTTTTTAGCCAAATGAGTAGTTAAAATGAGTACTCTTGATTCAAGGATGGGGCAAAGGGTCCATGAGCCACTTCCAGGCTGTGCTGCATTTTCCTCCCAAAACAGATGACCTTTATGCCCAGGTCAGTCATTTTATGACCTGAAGGTTTTTAAGTTAACACTATATTTTTGCAAACACCCTCTTAAGAGCTGCCCTCCACGTTCACCCACCCACACACAGCCCTTTCCCACCACACAAAGCAAGRGCTGCTCTTCACATATCCCAGTAAATTCAAGAATTTAAAGGAAATAAATCTGTACATCAAACTGAGAAGCAAAGAAATATTTAAGAATGTGGAAGAAGTGCTTATTAATTTAGACAACTTCTACTCAATGGCATTTTGAGAGGAAATCTTGAAAGAAGAGGAAAAAAACCTGGGGTGCAAAATTGCTATTCAAAGGATTTTTTTTTATTTGTCTTCGTTAAATGCTATATAAAGTGCTCTTATTTGAAAAACATCAATCAAATTTATAGATTCGTGATAAATACAGTTGTAATTATAGCTGCCTGAAAATAATTCTGCTGTCACGTTTACGCTGTCAAAGTAAATAACGCTGTCATTTTAGCTGATGTGTGTGACTTGAGTAAACATTTCAAAGCATCAATTTTGAAGTAAGATTTCTTCGCATGAAACAATTGTTCAAATTAATTTTCTATCTAAGTCTATTCTATTAAGCTTATTTTCTTAGTAGGAATAAATTCTTTAACTATTTAACCACAGCATCCTGAAGTAGATTATGGGTGCATAAATCATTAACTATACAAAATGCACATTAAAAACATGACCAGCTGACCAGATAAAAGAGTGGCCTTTGTACTGATACAGCTTTGCTGACCCAGGACCCTAAAGCACTTCAGATTTCAGCACTAAATTTTTTTCCTTATGATACCCACCTAAGTCTGGGAAACATTATTACTCCTGTCCCACAAATGAGAAACTGGAGCACAAATATTTTTCATAATTAAGAATAGAATATTATTTACAACTATTAGATTCAGATGGAGGTGCTCAGGACGATCTCAGTGGCAAAAGAAGTGTCAACAAGGGAGCCCTCTAAAGAAAATATCTTGGTCAAACAAACTGCAGAATATATGAGTGTCAAAAAAATCACACTGGGAGCAATACAAAGAATAGCATTTCATTGAGGTCATTTTTCATTGAATGACAAGATTTCTTCATTGAATGAATGTGGGAGGAAACATCACTTTTGAAACTTAAAGGAAATTGGGWGATTTTTACTACTGCTTTCCACAAATGTGGAAAATATTAGTAGATCTTAAAAATGAAAACATATATCAAAGGTACATGGGAAATTCCCATTTTCAGGTTCACATGCTGACGATAATCTGACTTCTGACCCCTTCAGGGAAGCTATCATTAGACTCATTGTGCTGCCCTTTCTTTACTAGCAGAGCAACACTATTGGAAAAGAACATTTTATCAAAATAATATTTTTAGAGGTCTTGTTCAATTGCACCTGCAGAACAGGACGTTTCAATTATTCTAGATTAGTGAACAAAATCCCACTGTGCGCCCCAGCTTTGAAAAACATTTTTTTTTTGTAATACACAACAAAGTTGTTGACATTTCTCACATAAAGGGTTTTTTTACCTTAAACTCTYCACCTGTTAAATGGACACAAAGCTTCTTACTTTGCTCTGCATTTCAGGCCYTACATAAGAGTTAAATGTTATTATTTAAAAGTAGCCGGCTGAACACACTGTGCTCATTTTATTCCGGGCACATCTGAGAAGGAAGAGAACCACTTTTTCTCTGATCCGTGTTCGTTCCCGACTACGCCACTTTTCAGTACTGTAAACGAGAGATGAAAGCAATAAAACTCCACTGACCTTTTCCTTAATGTAGACTCACAAACCTTGACCACTCGGATGACCTCCTTAACAGTGCGTCGGAAATCATGCATTCTTGCTGCCACTAGCAGGGCTAGAGGAGAAGCAGGGAAAGTCAATGTCAAAACGAGGAAAAGTTCCCAAAGAAAGGCAGAAAACACACAGACAAGCGTGCCCTATCTTTGTCCTGCCTTCAGCTAAAGAAAAGTAAATTGTAATGTCCAGTTGTGTACTTGAACCGTGGTGATTAACCTGTCTATGCAACCTTTGCTACCCACCCAAGTAAAATTAAGCTGAAGGCAAACAATACTCGGGAAAAACTCTGGAAAATCCTACGCCTTAGCTTATCCATGGTGAGCAGTTCAAATAGAGAGCACAGATATATGACTATTCTCACATTTTCCAAGTTCACAGAATCACAGGATGGTTGAGGTTGGAAGGGACTACTAGAGATCATCTAGTCCAAACCCTGCTCCAGCARGGACACCCAGAGCACGGGACACCTAGAGCACTCTTCTCCAGGGAAGAAGACTCCACAACCTCCCTGGGCAACCTGTTCCTGGGCTCTGTCACTCTCACAGTGGCACATGCAGATGGAACTTCCAGTGTTTCAACGTGTTTCCATCGCACCTTGTCCTGTCACTGGCCACTACCGAGAAGAGCTTAGCCCCTTCCTCCCTGCATTCTCCCCTCAGGTACTTGTACATGTTGATCAAATTCCGTCTCAGGCTTATCTTTTCCAGGCTAAACAGGCCCAACTCACTCAGTCTCTCATACGAGARATGCTCCAGTCCCTTAATCATCTTTGTTGCCCTCCATTGGACCCTCTCTAGAAGCTCCACATCCCCTCTTGTCTTGGGGAGCCCAGAACTGGCCCCAATGCTCCAGGTTTGGCCTCACCAGAGCTGAGCAGAGGGGCAGGATCACCTCCCTCRCCCTGCTGGCAACGTCCTCCTGATGCCCCCAGGATSCCATTGGCCTTCTTGGCCGCAATGGCACTGCTGACTCATGGTTAACTTGGTGCCAACCAGGACTCCCAGGTCCCTCTCCGTGGAGCTGCTCTCCAGCAGGTCGACCCCTAATCTGTGGTGGTGCCTGTGGTTATTCCTCCTCAGGTGCAGACCCTGCACTTGTCCTTGCTGAACCTCATGAGGTTCCTCTCTGCCCAACTCTCCACCCTGCCCAGGTCCCTCCGAATGGCAGCACAGCCCTCTGGAGTGTCGGCCACTCCATGGAGCTTGGTGTCGTCCACAAACTTGCTCAGGGTGCCCTCTGTGCCCTCGTCCAGGTCATCRATGAACAGGCTGAACAGCACCGGGCCCAGTACTGATCCCTGCGGGGCACCCTTGGCCTCTAACTGGACTCAGCCCCGTTTATCACCATCCTTTTAGCAGAATTTGATAGACTTGAATAAAATCTCCAGGTAACTCTGGAAAAGCTGGAAGTGAAATCCTGAATACAACCTGATGGTGACTCAAAGAAGAGGCTGCTTCGCCACAAAGCCCGTGCTCAAATCCAGCACAAAGTCCAACAAACAAGCAATACTAAGTGGAGGAGGCCACAAGGTTTGAGGGGACTGTTGTCGTGAGTGGCCTAGGGTTTATACACTGTTCTGGGCTCAAGTATGAACACACAGGATCCTTCACATAAAGTAAAGCACATGCGAACTATGCGACTACTTACACTTTCTGTTAGTCTGACCTCCTGCCTGGTACTGACTCCCTTTTCATCTAGTCCTCCCAAACTAGATTCTTTGCAAGCATCGTGACTTAATGTTGAAAAGAGATGAAGAAGGAGAGGGCATTAACCTTAAAAATTAGTTTAGAGAGGGCAGTTTTTGCATACGATGCAGTGCAAAAGCAATCATCAAAGTCTGCGATAATGGGATGGGTTTAGCGCAGATAATTTAGGGAGAAAAGAGCAGCAGGAGGGCTCAGGAGATATGTTTATTAAACCAACTAATACAGTCAGAAGAAGTAGAAAAGTTTTCAAGCACACAGGCCCATCCAGGAGAGAGAAAAGAGGAAACAGGACATCAGGACAGTTGCACTTGCACAAGCTAGAAGGAACTGGTAACTCTATACACAAGAGACCAGACAGATGGAGGAACAGGGTCAGCAACATTGCCAGTGAAAATCACACATAACAGAAGATACCAGAAGACCTCCAGGCAAGATGAAGGGGCAAAGAAGGACGACAGGGAGGGAACTTTCTAGCCGTGAGCATCTGCAGAGATAGTGGTGAGAGGCACGCCAGAAAGGTGTTGGCACATGCAAGACACACAGGATCTAAACATGGAGCAAGGACAAAAACAATTTTGATGAAGATGGGTGATCTGCCGGGGCTCAACAACACCCAAAGAACAAGGCAGGTTTGCCCCCGTGCCCAACTCCAAGCCCTCATTCCGAGCAGAGCCRGCGGCTCTCCCGGGATGCCCGTACCTGCTCCGCAGAGGCCAGAGGGCCTGCGGCCCGTGTGCATCCAGTCCCGCTTCATCCGCTGCAGCAGCCGCAGAGCYGTCATGGACACTTCATGGTTCTTATCCCCGAACTCCAGCATGTGTGCAAAACGTGGGATGTACAGACATGGATCTGCAGCAGAACACAGCACAGTTACATCCAATCCTGAGCTTGGAATTTCTGAAACACGTAGCATCAGCCACAGCACCGCAACAAGCCCAACGGTGCAGACTGTGCGGCGGGTGCCAGAGAATGGAGTTACTCATCTTAAGGAAGAGGTTTTTACAGCAAGGGTACAGCAGAAGCAAAATCCTTTCTTGCTTCACAGACAAAAACATTGCTTTAAAGCACCATGTTGTTTTGCTCACGTGTTTTCCTGGGTCCAAAGCTGCAAATGCCAAATCAACACGCGAGCAGTGTTCCTAGCATCAGTGAAATTGTGCACAAAGTTAAGCTTTAAAGGAAGACTTTGCCAAGTAGGGGGGTAACTTTAGCCCAAAATTTTAAACATTTCCTGCAAAGCAACAAACAAATTTGCACATCTTCTCTCGCACTTACCTAAAAATTAAGCTTTGAAAAGAGCCCTTTGCTTAAAATTGAATGTTCCTAGCACAAGTTCACTTGCACCCTCAACATTAATTACAGCTCCTTCAGGGGCTCACATCCTGCCAATACAAAATGCTGTTTATCACAAATACTGAGGGACACCTTCCATCATCGGAAAAAGATGGAGCCCAATTAACATCAGCAGAGCTATAACCACTTACATCAGCCAGGATCTGCCTCCCGATGCACTGTGTTTCAGCTGCTGGTGTTATCAGCTCCAGCCTAGTGGTGCTGTGCCTAAGCCAATTTATAATTAATCAAACAATCTTGTAAAAGCCATGTTCAACGCGTGTTTACTCTTATTTGAAGCATCAGTTTCTCATTTCCTGACAGCCTTTTATCACTTGACCGAAAATCCAGCCTCAATTTCCTCAGCTGATCCCCTGTGTGGGCACTTCAGCCGATGGAGAGGAACGWTCAGCTAAAAACACTCCCTGGGCTTCGCAGCTCATCACAGCAGCTCCGTTCAGCCCCCTGTCTGATGCCACCCAGTGCCATCCATAGGGGCTCACGCCTGGCAGCCCCTCGGGATGCACCCGAACGACTGCATGACCAGGAAAACCCGCAGCTGCATCTCCCTCAACAGGCAAGAAATGCCAAAGCGCTGTCACTTCCTGAGCACGATTAGACAAAAAATATGGATTAGGGAAGATTAACCAGCTCCCGTGGTTCATAAGGGCAGTTTTACTGTGTTTTAATTATCCAGGGAAGGCGCCAGCAGGTGCCTCGCCACTGTATGTGCGTAGAGGTGCTAGCCCCAAATAAACTGCCTTATCAGGAAAAACAAGCCTTGGAGAGAGAGAGAACCCATCTCCCARTATTTTGTTGCAATTACATGTATTAACAGTCATAAGTTTTTTTTAAGTAGAACTTTCTGAATTTTTATTTATGAGCACAACCCATTCCAAAGCACACAAATAAGGCTTCCCATGGAGATGGGAACGGCCCAGCACAGACCCGTTCACTCCCAGAGCTCGGAGTGGCCGGAGGGGCTGTGGGAAATGCAGCCGCTGCTCCCGGCGGGAGTGAGGCCGCACACGGAGGATCCTGCTCGGCCCTCTGCAGCATTCCCTTCCACCACCTCCCCACACACACCTGACTGGCTGCTTGTGCCGCGCAGGTCACCCTGCAAAACGCTGCGTGTTGGAAAGCACCAAAACGGCCAGAAAACGAGCGTGCACTTTGAGGGTACGTGAAAAGCCTTAAGAAAGCTACAAATGGCTGGGATGTTAATGCTGCTGTGCACAGACTAAATGGAGGGGCCAAGTTAATATGGAAACCTGCTATACGAATGCAAACAACTTAAAATATATATTTTTCAAAAACATAGAAAAGTTTAAAGCTGCACGTTGAGCAGAACCCCCTTGCACCTTTCCCGCGTGCCAACGGGAACACCGGCGTGCATGGGGGTGCAGAAGCTGAAGAGGGCAGAACCCCCCGGCTTCCAGCAAGGGCTGGGGGGAGGCTGCCAGGCACAATTCTTCAAAAAAATAGAAGAATTTTAAAAGTTTTTCCAAGAGCGCCCGCTTCACGACCTGGCTCTGCGCTTTCGGGAGCGCCCGGGCCTGCACCGCGACTCGTGGGGACACGGGGCTGTCCCTGCACGGCCGGCACCGGGCGCGGCGGGGGGGGCGGCGCGGGGAGGGCGGCGGAAGCCGCCGGGCGGGGGGCAC